>NC_042994.1:23189214-23312302 GCF_901001165.1 Salmo trutta
CACCACACCACAACATAACAACACACCACAACACCACACCACAACACCACACTACAACACCACACCACACCACAACAACATGCACAACAACACACCACAAAACCACAACACACACAACAACACACCGCAACACCACACCACATCAACAACACACCATAACAACACCACAACACCACAACAACAACAACACACCGCAACACCACACCACCACACCACAACAACACACCACAACAAAATATACAACAACACAACAACACACCACAACAACACACCACAACAACACACCACAACAACACACCACAACACCACACCACAACAACAACACCACACCACAACAACATGCACAACAACACACCACAAAACCAAACCACAACAACACACACAACAACACCACAACACCACACCACACCAACACACCACAAAACCACAACACACACAACAACAACACACCACACATTACACAACACACTGTCTGTTTGAACTACTGGCACACAGCTCAGACACCCATACATACCCCACAAGACATGCCACAACACATCACACAACACACCACAATACACACCACAACAACAACACCACACCACAACAACATGCACAACAACACACCACAAAACCAAACCACAACAACACACACAACAACACCACAACACCACACCACACCAACACACCACAAAACCACACCACAACACACACAACAACAACACACCACACACTACACCACACAACACACTGTCTGTTTGAACTACTGGCACACAGCTCAGACACCCATACATACCCCACAAGACATGCCACAACACACCACACAACACACCACAAAACACACCACAATACACACCACAATAGTAGCTCCAAGTTGTTGCCATGGGTAACCATGTTAACCAACAGATACCAACTAACTAAGGTACAAATGAAGACATGTGTCACGTCCTGACCAGCAGAGGGAGTAGTGGTGTAGTATTTTGGTCAGAACATGGCAGAAGAAGTCTGTATGTGTTGTCTAGTATGTCTGTTTCTGTGTTAGTCTTGTGACTCCTGATCAGGAACAGCTGGGGATTGTTGTTCCTGATTGGGAGTCATATATTTAGGAGTATGTTTGTCACTTGGGTTTGTGGGTGGTTGTGCTAACACTGCTAGTCTTTTTTGTTTGTAGTTAGCCTGTCGTGACTTTCGTGTTTATTGTTTCCCTGTGTATACTTTGCTTTAATTTATTATTCTTTACATTAAAAGATGAGTATCCACATTCCACCTGCAGTTTGGTCCATTCAACACGGCTTCAACATTTATGACAACATGAGACAGAGAGGAAGTTGAGGTGGAGATAAAAACACCCAGAAACCCACAGCACACCAGTGATGAAATGTTACCATGGTAACCATCCTGGGACGCATCCCAAATGACAACCTATTATATAGTGCTCTATGGGCCCTGGTCTAATGTAATGCACTATATAGGGAATAGGGCCCTGGTCTAATGTAGTGCACTATATAGGGAAAATGGTGTCATTTGGGCCTCAGCACTAGAAAGAGGAACCTGCCAGTGGAATAACGGTATCTACAGCAACAGAGGAAAGTCCCTACTGTAATATAAGCACCACACTCAGATCAGTTTACATAGTCCCTTACTGATCATCATTATCCAGGCTTACACAGTAAAACTGAACCTAGACCTGTCCTTATGAGGTGGTTTGCAGTGGCACAACAGTAACCTCTGTTTGAGGAAGTAGCATGGGGATCAGTGAGGGTAGTGAACTCTCTAACAGTCTAGTTCAGGGGGGTCAAACTCATTTTGCCAAGTGGCC
Organism: Salmo trutta; assembly: GCF_901001165.1. Taxonomy (NCBI): domain Eukaryota; kingdom Metazoa; phylum Chordata; class Actinopteri; order Salmoniformes; family Salmonidae; genus Salmo; species Salmo trutta. The sequence goes on from NC_042994.1 coordinate 23,191,013, forward strand.
TTCAACGAGGTCCGGAGGACCGCACTTAAAATTGGATATATTCCCTCGGCGTCCAATTTTCCAAAATATCCATTGCTTTTGGAATTTTAGATGCTCACTGACTGCCTAGCTTTCATTTGGATGACAGTTATTGTGATTGTGGACTACAGGAAAAGGAGGACCGAGCACGCCCCCATTCTCATCGACGGGGCTGTAGTGGAGCAGGTTGAGATCGTCAAGTTCCTTGGTGTTCACATCACCAACAAACTATCATGGTCCAAACACACCAAGACAGTCGTGAAGAGGGCACGACAACGCCTATTGCCCCCCCCCAGGACTGAAATTTGCATGGGTCCTCAGATCCTCAAAACGTTCTACATCTGCACCATTGAGAGCATCCTGACTGGTTGCATCACTGCCTGGTATGGCAACTGCTCGGCCTCCGACCGCAAGGTACTACAGAAGGTAGTGCGTACGGCCCAGTACATCACTGGGGCCAAGCTTCCTGCCATCCAGGACCTCTATACCAGGCGGTGTCAGAGGAAGGCCCTAAAAATTGTCAAAGACTCCAGCCACCCTAGTCATAGGCTGTTCTCTCCAGCAAGTGGTACCGGAGCGCCAAGTCTAGGTCCAAGAGGCTTCTAAACAGCTTCTACCCCCAAGCCATAAGACTCCTGAACAGCTATTCAAATGGCTACCCAGACTATTTGCATTGCCCCCCCCCTCTCTTTTACGCTGCTGTTACTCTTTGTTTATTATCTATGCAGAGTCACTTTAACTCTACTTATATCTACATATTACCTCAATTACCTTGACTAACCGGTGCCCCCGCAGATTGACTCTGTACTGGTACCCCCTGTATTTAGCATCGCTATTGTTATTTTACTGCTGCTCTTTAATTATTAAAAAAAAAATGTTACTTATCTATTTTTACTTATTTGTCTTAAAACTGCATTGTTGGTTAAAGACTTGTAAGTAAGCGTTTCACAGTAATGTCTACACCGGTTGTACTCAGCGCATGTGACAAATACAATTTGATTTGATTTGAGTTAACAACTGCACAGATGAGAGAGAACATACATGTAGGTCAATTATCAATTCAACACAGTCAAGTTTTAGTAATTTAAATATTGATTGAGATCGTTTAATGGGCCGTATGTTTGACTCCCCTGGTCTAGACAGCCTTTTGATCCTGTGTGGCTCTGTTGGTAGAGCATTGCCAAGGGTTGTGGGTTCGATTTCTGCTGGGGCCACACTTGTGAAAATGTATCCACTCCTTTACTGTAAGTCGCTTTTGAATAAAAGCATCTGCTAGACGACGTGTGTTATGTTATGTTAGATATAGACTTAATGTAAGACTGTTCAAATAGGAAGCCTGTTCTAGTTCCTATTCTAAGACAGACAAAGTTATCGTACCTTACTGTACCGTATCGTGGGAAGCAGTGCATCATGGTACCAGAGTCTTTCCTCACCTGAGCACCTAGCCTGTTCGTTGCCATAATTACTGTATCCAGTTCGACAGAGGCAACTGTAGCTTCCTTCCTGGTTCTGACAGGTCCCTCTCTCTCCACAGATACCAGCAGTTTCATTACACTCATCTGTGTCTGAGGGAGAGAGAGAGAGAGAGGAGGAGGGGAGAGGGAGAGAGAGAGGAGGGGAGAGGGAGAGAGAGGGAGCGAGAGAGAGAGAAAGAGGAGGAGAGGGAGAGGGAGAGAGAGAGAGGAGGGGAGAGGGAGAGAGAGAGAGAGAGGGAGGGGAGAGAGAGAGAGAGAGAGAGGGAGGGGAGAGAGAGAGAGAGAGAGGGAGGGGAGAGAGGGAGGGGAGAGAGAGAGGGAGGGAGGGGAGAGAGAGAGAGGGAGGGGAGAGAGAGAGAGAGGGAGGGGAGAGAGAGAGGGAGGGGAGAGAGGGAGGGGAGAGAGAGGGGGGAGGGGAGAGAGAGAGAGAGGGAGAGAGAGAGAGAAGGGGAGGGGAGAGAGAGAGAGGGGAGGGGAGAGAGAGGGGGAGGGGAGAGAGAGAGGGAGGGGAGAGAGAGAGTACTTAGACACCAGTAGTATTGTGCTCTGCTGTGTATGAGAGGGTTCTAATCTTAACCTCTTTTCTTCCAACCTATCTGGTGGGAAAAGGCCATGCCATATGTACAGAAAACAAGGGCTTTTCCTAATGTCATCGATCGAACACATAAACACAGTGATGCCTTCTTGTTGGACTCACCTGCACAATGTCCAGTGTGATTAGAGAATCTGAACCCAGGTTGACACTGGCAGTTGTAGCTCCCGAAGGTGTTGAGGCAACTGGCATTGCTGCCACAAACCTGTGGTGTCTCCTGGCACTCATCGAGGTCTGAAGAGAGAAGGAAACATGTTGATAGAGCAGTGACTCCCTAACCTCTCCTCCAGTGACTCCCTAACCTCTCCTCCAGTGACTCCCTAACCTATCCTCCAGTGACTCCCTAACCTCTCCTCCAGTGACTCCCTAACCTCTCCTCCAGTGACTCCCTAACCCCTCCTCCAGTGACTCCCTAACCTCTCCTCCAGTGACTCCCTAACCTCTCCTCCAGTGACTCCCTAACCTCTCCTCCAGTGACTCCCTAACCTCTCCTCCAGTGACTCCCTAGCCTCTCCTCCAGTGACTCCCTAACCTCTCCTCCAGTGATTCCCTAACCTCTCCTCCAGTGACTCCCTAACCTCTCCTCCAGTGACTCCCTAACCTCTCCTCCAGTGATCCTCTAACCTCTCCTCCAGTGACTCCCTAACCTCTCCTCCAGTGACTCCCTAACCTCTCCTCCAGTGACTCCCTAACCTCTCCTCCAGTGACTCCCTAACCTCTCCTCCAGTGAAACTCTAACCTCTCCTCCAGTGACTCCCTAACCTCTCCTCCAGTGAAACTCTAACCTCTCCTCCAGTGACTCTCTAACCTCTCCTCCAGTGACTCCCTAACCTTTCCTCCAGTGATTCCCTAACCTCTCCTCCAGTGACTCCCTAACCTCTCCTCCAGTGACTCCCTAACCTCTCCTCCAGTGACTCCCTAACCTCTCCTCCAGTGACTCCCTAACCCCTCCTCCAGTGACTCCCTAACCTTTCCTCCAGTGACTCCCTAACCTCTCCTCCAGTGACTCCCTAACCTCTCCTCCAGTGACTCCCTAACCTCTCCTCCAGTGACTCCCTAACCTCTCCTCCAGTGACTCCCTAACCCCTCCTCCAGTGACTCCCTAACCTCTCCTCCAGAGACTCCCTAACCTGCCCTCCAGTGACTCCCTAACCTCTCCTCCAGTGACTCCCTAACCTCTCCTCCAGAGACTCCCTAACCTGCCCTCCAGTGACTCCCTAACCTCTCCTCCAGTGACTCCCTAACCTCTCCTCCAGTGATTCCCTAACCTCTCCTCCAGTGACTCCCTAACCTCTCCTCCAGTGACTCCCTAACCTCTCCTCCAGTGATCCTCTAACCTCTCCTCCAGTGACTCCCTAACCTCTCCTCCAGTGACTCCCTAACCTCTCCTCCAGTGACTCCCTAACCTCTCCTCCAGATACTCCCTAACCTCTCCTCCAGTGACTCCCTAACCTCTCCTCCAGTGATCCTCTAACCTCTCCTCCAGTGACTCCCTAACCTCTCCTCCAGTGATTCCCTAACCTCTCCTCCAGTGACTCCCTAACCTCTCCTCCAGTGACTCCCTAACCTCTCCTCCAGTGACTCCCTAACCTCTCCTCCAGTGACTCCCTAACCTCTCCTCCAGAGACTCCCTAACCTCTCCTCCAGTGATTCCCTAACCATGTCCTCCAGAGACTCCCTAACCTGTCCTCCAGAGACTCCCTAACCTGCCCTCCAGTGATTCCCTAACCATGTCCTCCAGTGATTCCCTAACCTGTCCTCCAGATACTCCCTAACCTCTCCTCCAGAGACTCCCTAACCTGTCCTCCAGATACTCCCTAACCTCTCCTCCAGAGACTCCCTAACCTCTCCTCCAGTGACTCCCTAACCTCTCCTCCAGATACTCCCTAACCTCTCCTCCAGAGACTCCCTAAACTCTCCTCCAGTGACTCCCTAACCTGTCCTCCAGATACTCCCTAACCTCTCCTCCAGAGACTCCCTAACCTCTCCTCCAGTGACTCCCTAACCTCTCCTCCAGATACTCCCTAACCTCTCCTCCAGTGACTCCCTAACCTCTCCTCCAGTGATCCTCTAACCTCTCCTCCAGTGACTCCCTAACCTCTCCTCCAGTGATTCCCTAACCTCTCCTCCAGTGACTCCCTAACCTCTCCTCCAGTGACTCCCTAACCTCTCCTCCAGTGACTCCCTAACCTCTCCTCCAGTGACTCCCTAACCTCTCCTCCAGAGACTCCCTAACCTCTCCTCCAGTGATTCCCTAACCATGTCCTCCAGAGACTCCCTAACCTGTCCTCCAGAGACTCCCTAACCTGCCCTCCAGTGATTCCCTAACCATGTCCTCCAGTGATTCCCTAACCTGTCCTCCAGATACTCCCTAACCTCTCCTCCAGAGACTCCCTAACCTGTCCTCCAGATACTCCCTAACCTCTCCTCCAGAGACTCCCTAACCTCTCCTCCAGTGACTCCCTAACCTCTCCTCCAGATACTCCCTAACCTCTCCTCCAGAGACTCCCTAAACTCTCCTCCAGTGACTCCCTAACCTGTCCTCCAGATACTCCCTAACCTCTCCTCCAGAGACTCCCTAACCTCTCCTCCAGTGACTCCCTAACCTCTCCTCCAGATACTCCCTAACCTCTCCTCCAGAGACTCCCTAAACTCTCCTCCAGTGACTCCCTAACCCCTCCTCCAGTGACTCCCTAACCTCTCCTCCAGTGACTCCCTAACCTCTCCTCCAGTGATTCCCTAACCTCTCCTCCAGTGACTCCCTAACCTCTCCTCCAGTGACTCCCTAACCTGCCCTCCAGTGACTCCCTAACCTGCCCTCCAGTGAAACTCTAACCTCTCCTCCAGTGAAACTCTAACCTGCCCTCCAGTGAAACTCTAACCTCTCCTCCAGTGAAACTCTAACCTGCCCTCCAGTGAAACTCTAACCTCTCCTCCAGTACCTCAAGACAGTCCACGTATTTGATGAATTCCAGAACTAAAGTAGTTGATTTAAGGAATGAAAGGCTTGATGATCAGGTGACCATTAGAGTCAGCTGTGCTAGTTGTGGAATACATCGAAGAAGAGGACTGTCTGTGGGTTCTAGAGGAGAAGTTGGGGAATCACTGCTCTACAAACTCTCACTATGTCACAGAACAGAGGAGATATTGCAAAAGCAATGTTTTGTTCCCATGACATGTAACATTCACACAAACATGCACACACACACAAACACAAGCTAAACCGAGACCCTAACCTCACACATGGCTGTTGCTGTTTCTTCCACATGAGTACTTCAATACATTTAATCACAATGACAAAACATACATATAATAATATCATTACCACCCCCCTCCCCACCTACACATAGAAGAATATCATTATCACCCCCCTCCCCACCTAAACATAGAATAATATCATTATCCACCCCCTCCCCACCTACACATAGAATAATATCATTATCACCCCCATCCTCACCTACACATAGAATAATATCGTTATCACCCCCCCCCGTCACGGCTGTTCAAATGATTGGACCAAAATGCAGCGTCGGTTTCGTTCCACATATTTATTAGATAGTGAAACCTAATGCAAATAACAAAGTAAACTTAAGGACAAAACAACAAACCATGACGCAGGTGGAACAAACACACTCACAAAATATAACACCCACAAAACACAAGTGGGATAAACATCAACTTAAATATGGCCTCCAATTAGAGACAACGACAATCGGCTGCTTCTAATTGAAGGTCATGCCAAACTAAACCCAACCTAGAAATACAACACTAGAAACAAAACATAGAAACACAAAAACGGACAAACACCCCCTGTCACGCCCTGACCACTCTACCATAGAAAATAACAACTTACTATGGTCAGGACGTGACAGTACCCCCCCACCCCCCACCCCAAAGGTGCGGACTCCGACCGCACCTAAAAAAATAAATAAAAACTTTAACAACAACCCCCTCCCCCCAAAAATTATCCACCCCCCTCCTCACCTACACATAGAATAATATCATTATCCACCCCCCTCCTCACCTACACATGGAATAATATCATTATCCACCCCCCTCCTCACCTACACATAGAATAATATCATTATCCACCCCCCTCCCCACCTACACTAATATCATTATCACCCCCATCCTCACCTACACATAGAATAATATCATTATCACCCCCTCCTCCCCTCTCCCCACCTGCACATAGAATAATATCATTATCACCCCCCTCCCCACCTACACATAGAATAACATCATTATCACCCCCTCCACCCCTGCACATAGAATAATATCATTATCACCCCCTTCCCCACCTACACATAGAATAATATCATTATCACCCCCAAAAAGTTGATGATTATTAATCTTACAGCTCCTGAAGGATAGGGGGCAGTATTGAGAATTTCGGAAAAAATATTTGCCCATATTAAACTGCCTCCTACTCAAACTCAGAAGCTAGGATATGCATATTATTACTAGATTTGGAAAGAAAACACTCTGAAGTTTCTAAAACCGTTTGAGTTGTGTCTGTGAGTATAACAGAACTCATATGGCAAGCAAAAAACCTGAGAGAAATCCTAACAGGAAGTGGAAATCTGGATGTGTGGGCTCTATTCAAGTCTTTGCCTATTGAGCACACAGTGACTCAGTAATCATTGTGCACTTCCTAAGGCTTCCACTAGATGTCAACAGTCATTACAAAGTTGTTTGAGGATTCTATGGTGAACAGAGACCCAACAGGAAGGCCGGAAAGTTGGTCACACAGGGAAGGACATCTGTTCATTGGGTGCGCGTCCACGTGAGAGTTAGCTGTTTTCCAAAACGTTTTTCACGACACTGGTTTCCTCCAGTTGGAATATTACTGAATCTTCACGTTCTAAAGGCCCTAAAGATTGATGCTATACAACGTTTGACATGTTTGAACGAATGTAAATATATATTTTTTTGACTATCGTCGTGAAATTGTCCGCGCGCTTCGTACATTTGGAGTAGCTAACTGAACGCGCGAACAACAAGGAGCTATTTGTACATAAATTATGGACTTTATCGAACAAAACAACATTTGTTGTGGACCTGGGGTTCCTGGAAGTGCCTTCTGATGAAGATTATTAAAGGTATGGGAATATTTTTAATACAATTTATGATTGTAAATGGTTCCAAGATGGCGCTAGTCTGTATCGCCTAGCCTATTTTTCTGAGCATAGTACCTAGTTTATTGCAAAGTGTGATTTCCCAGTAAAGTTATTTTTAAATCTGGCAATGCGGTTGCATTCACGCAGTGTTAATCTATAATTCTTTGAATGACAATATTATTTAAAAAAAATGTTTTCGAATAGTAATTTAGTAAATTGTAGCGTTGATTCACCGGCGGTGTTGGATGGAAAATATTTTCTGAACATCACGCGCCAATGTAAAATGCTGTTTTTATATATAAATATAAAGTTGATAGAACAAAAGAATGCATGTATTGTGTAACATGATGTCCTAGGAGTGTCATCTGATGAAGATTGTCAAAGGTTAGTGTTTCATTTAGCTGTGTTTTGGTTATTTGTGATGCATGTGGTTGGTCGGAAAATAGCGGTGTGGTTATTTGTGTCGATGTACTCTCCTAACATAATGTAATGTTTTGCTTTCGCTGTAAAGCCTTTTTGAAATCGGACAACGTGGTTCGATTCAGGAGAAGTGTATCTATAAAACGGTGTAAGATAGTCCTATGTTTGAGAAGTAGAAATTATTAGATTTGTGGTTTTGAATATGGCGCTCTGATTTTTCACTAAACTCGGTCCCGCTCACGTGTTTGAGGGTCTTAAGAAGTTTTAACATTCTCTACAAACTCAGTACTGCACAGATAAGAGTACGCTGAACAAGTAACGGATTGTTCCCTCGACATGTAACATTCACACACACACACACTTGAATACTCACCCTTACACTCCCCAGTGAGAGGAGTAAACTTGAAAGTTGTTGTGGATATGAACCCAGGTAGACACTGACAGTAGAAGCTCCCCTGTGTGTTGTAACACGTGGTATTACTTCCACAGGGTGGGGTACTGTCCCACTCTTTACACTCATCTATATCAACACATGATTTTCTTGTTTTGAATGTCAAGCCAGGTTTACAATCTATGGCCTCCAGGTTCCCCAGTAGAGTTAAATGAAGACCTGAGAGAGAGAGAGAGAGAGAGAGAGAGAGAGAGAGAGAGAGAGAGAGAGAGAGAGAGAGAGAGAGAGAGAGAATGCACAAACATTAACATAAACACTTGAGGAGAGAAGTGAGGAGGAGGCAGACAACTGAACACATCCCAGTGAGAAGAAAAATAAGAAACAGAGAAGAAAAAAGTACATTCCAGAACAACAACCTGTGTATGTGCTATTGATTTACTGCAGTGGGTAAATCACTGCCAGCTGTCGGGCATCTGATTGCTGCTATTTCATGTTATGGGTACAGCTGTGAGTTCAGGCAGATGTCTGGATTGGAATGTGGCCAAAAGATAGGGGTCATGGGGTTAGAGGTCAGGAGTCGGGGGTTAGAGGTCAGGGCTCAGGGCTAGCATGGCCTTGGCTGTCTCATCTGTGCTAGAGTTAAATGAAGACCTGAGAGAGAGAGAGAGAGAGAGAGAGAGAGAGAGAGAGAGAGAGAGAGAGAGAGAGAGAGAGAGAGAGAGATTCAACCAATACTTTTTTCTTTACATAGTTGAATGTGCTGACAACAAAATCACACAAAAATAATCAATGGAAATCCAATTTATCAACCCATGGAGGTCTGGATTTGGAGTCACACTCAAATTTAAAGTGGAAAACCACACTACAGGCTGATCCAACTTTAACCCCTGGTCGGGCTCCGTCCCGTATGCGGACATCCAGCGAAAAATCCTAACCCAATTAGCATAACAACATTTTATATATATTTTTTTTCAAATATAGGACTATGTTATATCGTTTTATAGATACACCTCTCCTGAATCGAACCACGTTGTCCGATTTCAAAAAGGCTTTACAGCAAAAGCAAAACATTACATTATGTTAGAGGAGTATATCGTAAAAGTAGCCACATAGCCATTTTCCGACCAACCACATGCATCACAAATAACCAAAAAACAGCTAAATGCAGCACGAACCTTTGACAAACTTCTTCAGATGACACTACTAGGACATCATGTTACACAATACATGCATTCTTTTGTTCGATAAAGTTCATATTTATATATAAAAACAGAATTTTACATCGGCGCGTAACGTTGATTAACTATTTTCCCTCAAATGCATCTGGTGAAACAGCGCTACAATTTACTAAATTACTATTCGAAATTTTAAAATGTAATATTGTCATTCTAAGATTTATAGATGAATATCTCTTGAAAGCACCTGTAATGCCAGATTTAAAAATAACTTTACTGGGTAATCACACTTTGCGATAAAAGGGGATGCGATACTCAGAAAAATAGGCTACCGTTACAGGTCAGCGCCATCTTGGAACAATCGCATATCAAATCTAGTCTTGTATACTATTGTCAATAATCCCTTACCTTTGATTATCTTCATCAGAAAGCACTTCTAGGTATCCCAGGTCCACAACAAATGTATTTTCATTCGAAAAAATTAATCCTTTATGTTCCAATAGCTTGTTCTTGTTAGCGAGTTCTGAAGGCTGTACCAAAAGTTCCGACGTGCGCGGGACACCTCTTTCGGAAAAAAATCATTTTTAAAAAAAATGTAGGTTCGTTCAAACATGTCAAACGTTGTATAACATAAATCTTTAGGGCCTTTTTCAACTAGAGCTCCAATAAGATTCAAGGGGGAAGATTGCATTGTCTTTCAAAATGTTTCGAAAAGGGAGGGTAGCCAGGGGCACCGGCGTCATAATGGTGATGGCCCTCTCCGTGTGACCACGTTCCACAGCGTGTCATTCAGTCAGTTTTAACAGTAGGAAACTCAAACCACTTTGTAAAGACTGGGGACATCTAGTGGAAGCAATAGGAAGTGCTCAATGAACCATTGCTCACTCTGTGATTTATAGGCAACGAGATGAAGTTGAGTCCGCAATTCAGAATTCCACTTCCTGTTACGATCGGTCTCGGGGTTTTGACTGCCATATGAGTTCTGTTATACTCACAGACACCATTCAAACAGTTTTAGAAACTTTAGGGTGTTTTCTATCCACAAGTATTAATTATATGCATATCCTAGCTTCTGAGTTTGAGTAGGAGGCCGTTTAAAATGGGCACGAATTTTTTTTTAAAATCGCTGTAGCGCCCCCTATCCTAGGCGAACGACAAGAGGTTAATGTAATGTCCTTAAAACAAGTCAAAATGAGGCTCAGTAGTGTGTGTGGCCTCCACGTGCCTGTATGACCTCCCTACAACGCCTGGGCATGCTTCTGATGAGGTGGCAGATGGTCTCCTGAGGGATCTCCTCCCAGACCTGGACAAAAGCATCCGCCAACTCCTGGACAGTCTGTGGTGCAACGTGGCGTTGGTGGATGGAGCAAGACATGATGTCCCAGATGTGCTCAACTGGATTCAGGTCTGGGGAACGGGCGGTCCATAGCATCAATGCCTTCCTTTTGCAGGAACTGCTGACACACTCCAGTCACATGAGGTCTAGCATTGTCTTGCAATTGGAGGAACCCAGGGCCAACCGCACCAGCATATGGTCTCACAAGGGGTCTGAGGATCTCATCTCGGTACCTAATGGCAGTCAGGCTACCTCTGGCGAGCACATGGAGGGCTGTGCGGCCCCCCAAAGAAATGCCACCCCACACCATGACTGACCCACCGCCAAACCGGTCATTCTGGAGGATGTTGCAGGCAGCAGAACGTTCTCCACGGCGTCTCCAGACTCTGTCACATGTGCTCAGTGTGAACCTGCTTTCATCTGTGAAGAGCACAGGGCGCCAGTGGCGAATTTGCCAATCTTGGTGTTCTCTGGCAAATGCCAAACGTCCTGCACGGTGTTGGGCTGTAAGCACAACCCCACCTGTGGATGTCGGGCCCTCATACCACCCTCATGGAGTCTGTTTCTGACCGTTTGAACAGACACATGCACATTTGTGGCCTGCTGGAGGTCATTTTGCAGGGCTCTGGCAGTGCTCCTCCTGCTCCTCCTTGCACAAAGGCGGAGGTAGCGGTCCTGCTGCTGGGTTGTTGCCCTCCTACGGCCTCCTCCACGTCTCCTGATGTACTGGCCTGTCTCCTGGTAGCGCCTCCATGCTCTGGACACTACGCTGACAGACACAGCAAACCTTCTTGCTACAGCTCGCATTGATGTGCCATCCTGGAGGAGCTGCACTACCTGAGCCACTTGTGTGGGTTGTAGACTCCATCTCATGCTACCACTAGAGTGAAAGCACCGCCAGCATTCAAAAGTGACCAAAACATCAGCCAGGAAGCATAGGAACTGAGAAGTGGTCTGTGGTCCCCACCTGCAGAACCATTTCTTTATTGGGGGTGTCTTGCTAATTGCCTATAATTTCCACCTGTTGTCTATTCCATTTGCACAACAGCATGTGAAATTTATTGTCAATCAGTGTTGCTTCCTAAGTGGACAGTTTGATTTCACAGAAGTGTGATTGACTTGGAGTTACATTGTGTTGTTTAAGTGTTCCCTTTATTTTTTTGAGCAGTGTGTATCACATTTACATAAGTATTCAGACCCTTTGCTCAGTAATTTGTTGAAGCACCTTTGGCAGTGATTACAGCCTCGAGCCTTCTTGGATATGACACTACAAACTTGGCACACCTGTATTTGGGGAGTTTCTCCCATTCTTCTCTGCAGATTCTCTCAAGCTCTATCAGGTTGGATGGGAAGCATCGCTGCAAAGCTGTTTTCAGATCTCTCCAGAGATGTTCGATCGAGTTCAATTCCGGGCTCTGGCTAGGCCACTCAAGGATGTTTACAGACTTGTCCTGAAGCCATTCCTGCGTTATCTTGGCTGTGTGCTTAGTGTTGTTGTCCTGTTTGGAAGGTGAACCATTGTCCCAGTCTAAGATTCTATGCGCTCTGGAGCAGGTTTTCATCAAGGATCTCTCTGTACTTTGCTCCGTTCATCTTTCCCTCGATCCTGACTAGTCTCCCAGTCATTTCTGCTTAAAAACATCCCCACAACATGATGCTGCCACTACCATGATTCACCGTAGGGATGGTGCCAGGTTTCCTCCAGACGTGACGCTTGGCATTCAGGCCAAATAGTTCAATCTTAGTTTCACCAGACCAGAGAATATTGTTCCTTAATGGTCTGAGAGTCTTTAGGTGCATTTTGGCAAACTCCAATGAGCTGTCATGTGCCTTTTACTCAGGAGTGGCTTCCGTCTGGCCACTCTACCATGAAGTCCCGATTGGTGGAGTGCTGCAGACATATTTGTCCTTCTGGAAGGTTCTCCCATCTCCACAGAGGAACTCTGGAGCTCGGTCAGAGTGACCATCGGGTTCATGGTCACCTCCCTGACCAAGGCCCTTCTCCCCCGATCGCTCAGTTTGGCCAGGCGGCCAGCTCTAGGAAGAGTGTTGGTGATTCCAGACTTCTTCCATTTAAGAATGATTGAGGCCACTGTGTTCTTAGGGACCTTCAATGCTGCAGACATATTTTGGTACCCTTCCCCAGATCTATGCCTCGACACAATCCTGTCTCAGAGCTCTGCTGACAATTCCTTTGACCTCATGGCTTGGTTTTGCTCAACTGTGGGACCTTATGTAGACAGGTGTGTGCCTTTCCAATCACGTCCAAGCAATTGCATTTCCCACAGCTGGACCAATCAAGTTGGAGAAACATCTCAAGTATGATCAATGGAAACAGGATGCACCTGAGCTCAATATTGAGTCTCATAGGAAAGGGTCTGAATACTTATGTAAATAATGTATTTCTGTTTTTACTTTTAACAAATTATCAAAAAATATAAAAAAAACGTTTAGCCTTGTCCTTATGGGGTATTGTGTGTGCGGAAAAAAATATTCAATCCATTTTAGAATTAGGCTGTGACAAAACAAATGATGGAAAAAGTCAAGGGGTCTGAACACTTTCTGAATGCACTACAGTACACTAAAACTGTCTATACACTGAACAAAAATATAAACGCGACATGTAAAGTGTTGGTCCCATGTTTCAAGAAATGAAATAAAATATCCCAGATATTTTCCATACGGACAAAAATATTTTGTCTCTCAAAGTTTTGAGGGAGTGCGTAATTGACATGCTGACTTTAGGAATGTCCACCAGAGCTATTGCCAGAGAATTGAATGTTAATTTCTCTACTATAAGTCTCCAACATAGTTTTATAGAATTTGTCAGTTGGTCCAACAAGCCTAACAACCACAGACTACATGTATGACGTCGTGTTAGGGAGCGGTTTGCTGATGTCAGCATTGTGAACACAGTGCCCCATGGTGGCGGTGGGGTTATGGTATGGGCAGTCATAAGCTCGGGACAACGAACGCAATTGCATTTTAGTGATGGCAACTTGAATACACAGAGATACCGTGATGAGATCCTGAGGCCCATTGTCGTGCCATTCATCCGCCGCCATCACCTCATGTTTCAGCATGATAATGCACTGCCCCATGTTGCAAGGAACTCTACTGAAAATGTCCCAATTCTTCCATGGCCTGCATACTCACCAGACATGTCACCCATTGAGCATGTTTGGGATGCTCTGGATCGTGTTTGTTCAGTACATAATTGTAGATAGTCTTGTAGTTTATACATGTTTTAGATAGGGTTGTAACATTCACTCTATATCCATGGTTGGTAAATGGTTGGAATATTCTGTAGCCATTCAACTATAACTAACAATGAATTATGAAATACCACCTTTCTATCTATTTGTCACTCTCTCACATGCACACATATGCACAAACACACACACACATCAACACACACGTAGTCAAGTTACAAAGATATACAACGTTAGACTCCCTCTCTCACACGCACATATACGCACAAACACGCACACGACCACACACCCAAACATAGATGCTATAGTCAAGTTCCAAAGATATACAAGGTTAGACTCACCCAGAATAAGTAGAAAAGTTCTGGTCCCCATCTCAAAGACAGACTGGTATTATATCCACACCAGACAACTAGTAGGATCCTAATAAAACTAGTCCCACAAGAAGAATCAGTCTGAGATTAAATCTGTTTTACAGTTGAATTCAGATTGAAGAAAATCCCAGTTTAACAAGGTTTTTATTCTGTATTATCCATGGTGATAACATGAACAGAAGAAAAATAAATAAAATATTCTAGAGAGAGCTCTCAGTGTGAGCCACATGGAGTTAGAAAACAACTATTTTGCTCTCCTCTCCTCTCCCTCTTTCTGTTAGAGAACGTCTCCTCTCTCTTTTTCACACTCTTCCCCCTTTTCTCTCTGTTTCACCCTTATCTCTCTCTCTCCTTGTTCTCTTTTTCTGTTTCACCTCTTCTTCTCTCCTCCACCCTCTCTCTGTTTTTCACCTTCTCTCTCTCTCTTTCCTTCCTCTCCCTCTCTTTCTCTCTCTCTCTCTCTCTCTCTATTTCACACTCTCCCTCTATCTGTTTCACACTACCCCTCTCTCTGTTTTTCACTTTATCTCTCTTTCCTCCCTCTCTCTCTCCTTCTCTCACTCTTTCTATCTCACCCCTTTCTCTCTTCTTCTTCTTATCTTTCTCTCCCTCTTTCTTCTTCCTTTTCTCTCATCATCTCTCCTTCCCCCTCTCTCTCATCATCATCTCTCCTTCCCCCTTTCTCTCATCATCTCTCCTTCTCCCTCTCATCATCTCTCCTTCTCCTCCTCTTTCTCTCATCATCTCTCCTTCCCCCTCTCTTTCTCTCATCATCTCTCCTTCCCCCTCTCTTTGTCTCATCATCTCTCCTTCTCCCTCTCTTTCTCTCATCATCTCTCCTTCCCCCTCTTTCTCTCATCATCTCTCCTTCCCCCTCTTTCTCTCATCATCTCTCCTTCCCCCCCTCTTTCTCTCATCATCTCTCCTTCCCCCTCTCTTTCTCTCATCATCTCTCCTTCACCCTCTCTTTCTCTCATCATCTCTCCTTCCCCCTCTCATCATCTCTCCTTCCCCCTCTCATCATCTCTCCTTCCCCCTCTTTCTCTCATCATCTCTCCTTCCCCCTCTTTCTCTCATCATCTCTCCTTCCCCCTCTCTTTCTCTCATCATCTCTCCTTCCCTCTCTTTCTCTCATCATCTCTCCTTCACCCTCTCTTTCTCTCATCATCTCTCCTTCTCTCTCTTTCTCTCCACATCTTCTGATTAGTGTGTATTATTCTCTTCACATACCACTTGTCTCTATCCAGTTCCCTCTCTTATTCTTGACATGAAAATTAGGTTTACTCATTCACTGCTCAGTTCTCTCTCTCTCCCTCCCTCTCTGTCTCTCTCTCTCTCAGACTTCTCTGAATAGCTTCTGAAAACAAGCCCAGTGGAACATAGTGCAGAGAGAGAGAGTGCAGAGAGAGAGTGAGCGCAGAGAGAGAGAGTGAGTGCAGAGAGAGTGAGTGCAGAGAGAGAGAATGCGTGTAACAGTGTAGGTTTCGTCCCTCTCTTCGCCCCAACCTGGGCTCGAACCAGGGACCCTTGCACACATCAACAACTGACACCCACCGAAGCATCGTTACCCATCGCGCCACAAGAGCCACGGCCGTTGCAACGCAAGGGGAAACCCTACTTCAAGTCTCAGAGCGAGTGACGTCACTGATTGAAATGCTATTAGCGCGCACCACCGCTAACTAACTAGCCATTTCACATCGGTTACATGTGCACAGAGAGAGAGAGTGCAGAGAGAGAGAGTGCAGAGAGAGAGAGAGTGAGTGCAGAGAGAGAGTGAGAGTGCAGAGAGAGAGTGAGTGCAGAGAGAGAGTGCAGAGAGAGAGTGCAGAGAGAGAGAGAGTGCAGAGAGAGAAAGTGAGTGCAGAGAGAAAGAGTGAGTGCAGAGAGAGAGAGTGAGTGCAGAGAGAGAGTGAGTGCAGAGAGAGAGAGTGAGTGCAGAGAGAGAGTGAGTGCAGAGAGAGAGAGTGCAGAGAGAGAGAGAGTGCAGAGAGAGGGTGCAGAGAGAGAGAGAGAGAGTGCAGAGAGAGAGAGAGTGCAGAGAGAGATGGAGAGAGAGTGCAGAGAGAGAGAAAGAGTGCAGAGAGAGAGAGAGTGCAGAGAGAGAGAGAGTGCAGAGAGAGAGAGAGTGCAGAGAGAGAGCAGAGAGAGAGTGCAGAGAGAGAGAGAGTGCAGAGAGAGGGAGAGAGATAGTGCAGAGAGAGAGAGAGAGAGAGTGCAGAGAGAGAGAGAGAGAGAGTGCAGAGAGAGAGAGAGTGCAGAGAGAGAGAGTGCAGAGAGAGAGAGTGCAGAGAGAGAGAGTGCAGAGAGAGTGCAGAGAGAGTGCAGAGAGAGAGAGAGAGAGAGAGCGCAGAGAGAGAGAGAGTTAGAGAAGGGTCGTTTGTTTGGGTGGCGTGATGGCCTCAACCGAGTAGAGAAGAAATGCTGTCAACACACATAAGCACTCATACACACACAATAACATACGCACTATACACACATGTACACATGAATTTTGTGTTGTAGATATGTGGTAGTGGAATAGGGGTCTGAGGGCACACACTCAGTGTGTTGTGAAATCTGTTGTGAATATTTTGTAATGTTTTTAAACTGCTTTAATGTTGCTGGACCCCAGGAAGAGTAGCTGCTGCCTTGGCTGGAACTAATGGGGATCCTTAATAAATGCAAATACAACACACCAAAACACACAACACATACAAATGAAAACTGTCACATCCTTATCATGCTCATAGTAGATCCAAGTTGTTGCCATGGGTAACCAAGTTTACCATCAGATACCAACTAACTAAGATACAAATGAAGACATGAGACAGAGAGGAATTTGAGGTGGAGATTGAAACACCCAGAAACCCACAGCACACCAGTGCTGAAATGTTACCATGGTAACCATCCTAGGACGCATCCCAAATGACACCCTATTATATAGTGCTCTATGGGCCCTGGTCTAATGTAGTGCACTATATAGGGAATAGGTCCCTGGTCTAATGTAGTGCACTATATAGGGAGAAGTGTGTCATTTGGGCCTCAGCACTAGAAAGAGGAAGCTGCCAATGGAATAACGATATCTACAGCAACAGAGGAAAGTCCCTACTGTAATATTAGCACCACACTCAAATCAGTTTATATAGTCCCTTACTGATCATCTTTATCCAGGCTTACACAGTAAAACTGAACCTAGACCTGTCCTTATGGGGCGGTTTGCAGGGGCACAACAGTAACCTCTGTTTGAGGAAGTAGCATGGGGATCAGTGAGGGTAGTGAACTCTCTAACAGTCTAGTTCAGGGGGTCAAACTCATTTTGCCAAGTGGGCCGCATTAGGTCTTCATCCTGGTCCGGAGGACCTCACTTAAAATGTAATATATTTCCTCGAAATCCTTTTTTCTGAGATATCCATTGTTATTTGACTGTCTAAATATAAGACACCTGTACCATGTCAGATATAGAATTTTATACAATTTTGAGTTTGCATTCCAATATTACACTTTATGTATTTCACAAAAGAGTGTAATATAACAAAAACGTTTAAAATAGAAACACTGGAGTTTTGGCATAAAAAATTATAAAAAGTTGATTAATTACGAAATTAATGAAAATTGTTAAGAAACATTCCACCCTTGAGGCCACTACTCTCTCCTTTCTTCTGAAGTGTACACTTGTTCACTACTTCAAATCTAAAAGCATTTGATTGGTGGAGGCATGCTAGCGTGAGTTCAGTGAAGGAAAGTGAACAAGTGTACCCTTCACGAGAAAGGAGAGATTATTGGGATGCACCCCGAGTCTTAGTTCTGCCGCATGCAAGACGATGTAGTGGGGTCACAGTTCAAACTGGTTTAGGGTACGGGGTCACGTTCAAGTCCGACTACAATGCAGTCGTTGCATTGCTTCAACCAATGGCTGTGTGCTACGTCGCTGTATTTGTATTTATTCTGGATCCCCATTAGTTCCTGTCAAGTCAGCAGCTACTCTTCCTCTTCCATCAAAATGAAGGCAATTTTAAAAACATTACAATACATTAATAACAGATTTCACAACAAATTAAGTGTGTGCCCTCAGGCCTCTACTCTTCTACCACTTATCTACAACACAAATCCATGTGTACATGTGTGTATACTGTGTATGTTATCTTGTGTTTATATGCACTTGTCTATGTTTGTGTTGCTTCACAGTCCCCGCTGTTCCATAAGGTGTATTTTTTTAGTCAAATTTTACTATTGGCATCAGTTACTTGATGTGGAATAGAGTTCCATGTAGTCATGGCTCTATGTAGTATTGTGCTCCTCCCATAGTCTGTTCTGGACTTACAGCTCAGTCAGGCATCAGATTGCTGCTATATCATGTGATGGGTACAGCTGTGAGTTCCGGCAGACGTCTGGATTGGAATGTGGCCAAAAGATAGGGGTCATGGGGTCAGAGGTCAGTCTTGAAGAAGTTCCCACATATGCTGAGCACTTGTTAGCTGCTTTTCCTTCACTATGCGGTACAACTCGTCCCAAACCATGTAAATTGGGTTGAGGTCGGGTGATTGTGGAGGCCTGGTCATCGGATGCAGCACTCCGTCACTTTCCTTCTTGGTCAAATAGCCCTTACACAGCCTGGAGGTGTGTTGGGTCATTGTCCTGTTGAAAAACAAATGATAGTCCCACTAAGTGCAAACCAGATTGGATGGCGTATCACTGCAGAATGCTGTGGTAGCCATGCTTGCTAAGTGTGCCTTGAATTCTAAATAAATCACAGACCGTGTCACCAGCAAAGCACCCCCACTCCATCACACCTTCTCCTCCATGCTTCACGGTGGGAACCACACATGCGGAGATCATCCGTTCACCTTCTCTGTCTCACAACGACACGGCGGTTGGAACCAAAAATCTCAAATTTGGACTCATCAGACCAAAGGACAAATTTTCACCAGTTTAATGTCTGTTTCTTGGTGCAAGCAAATCTCTTATTATTATTGGTGTCATTTAGTAGTGGTTTCTTTGCAGCAATTTGACCATGAAGGCCTGATTCATGCAGTCTCCTTTGAACAGTTGATGTTGAGATGTGTCTGTTACTTGAACTCTGTGAAGCATTTATTTGGGCTGCAATTTCTGAGGCTGGTTACTATAATACTTATCCTCTGCAGCAAAGGTATTTCTGGGTTTTCCTTTCCTGTGGCGGTCCTCATGAGAGCCAGTTTCATCACAGCGCTTGATTGTTTTTGCGACTGCACTTGATGAAACTTTCAAAGTTCTTGAAATTTTCCACATTGACTGACATTCACGGCTTAAACTATTGATGGACTGTCGTTTCTTTTTGCTTATTTGAACTGTTCTTGCCATAATGTGGACTTGGTCTTTTACCAAATAGGACCATCTTCTGTGTACCACCCCTACCTTGTCACAACACAAGTGATTGGCTCAAACACAAATAAATTCCTCAAATGAACTTTTAACAAACAAACCTGTTAATTGAAATGCATTAGAGGTGACTATGTCATGAAGCTGTTTGAGAGAATGCCAAGAGTGTGCAAAGCTGTCATCAACGCAAAAGGCGGCTACTTTTTACATTTGTTTTACACTTTTTTGGTTACTACATGATTCCATATGTGTTATTTCATAGTAGAAAATAGTAAAAAGAAAGAAAACCCTTGAATGAGTAGGCGTGTCCAAACTTTTGACTTGTACTATATGCTCTTTCTGTCCCAAATGTCATAGAATCTCTGTCCCAAATGTCCCTTACAGCCTGTTTGGGTTCAGTGAGTACCATTCATTTTCACTGGCGGCTTATCTATTTGTCCACAGGAAGCTTATCTTTAACCCAAACGACAGATGGCAGCCTCTAATATGATACTGTATGTCTCAATTCCTCTTTTCCTCATGTGACCTTGTATTCAAACACACTTCTTCAAACTACTAAGACATCACATTATTAAAGTGCTATCTGAAAGCCACTAATAACATATTACATTAACAAATCTCTAGTAACCCATTATACTCAACATACATTGTTACTTCATCACATCTCTAGTAACCCATTATAATATTCATATAGTATATTTGGTAATAGTTCTTTTATATCTTCACATCACGCAGAATCCCTATACAACGTTAAAAACTCAGCTCACAGAATTGGTTGGGGTATTCATTCATACACGCACCTCTTTCAATCCGGTGGACGGAACTAGTTGGGGTATTCATTCATACACGCACCTCTTTCAAACCGGTGGACGGAACTAGTTGGGGTATTCATTCAGACACGCACCTCTTTCATACCGGGGCTAGTCCCCTGACAGCTCTCATTTACTCAGTACTAATAATATCTCTTATTATCCACATTTCAATCCTTTGTTGAACTTCAGCTTACCAATTATTTTCCAAATATAAATCTGTTATTATCTACATTTCAATCTCTTAATTTCCAAATTTCAAACATATTAACCTGTCATTTCAACAGTCACACAACTCTCACATCCACATTCACTTAGTACTATTCCCTAACACACTCAGTAGTCCCCCCTGGTTAATCCTTATGCATCTTCAACTATTCTCTTGTCGTTACCTTCTTCTGCGGTTCCTCTATAGTCTCTATAGCCTCTTTAGTACTTATAGTCCCTCAGTATCTATAGTCTCAATCGTCTATATAGACATAAATGCTTTAGTCTCTGTGGTTGCCATAGTAGCTATAGTCCCTATAGTATCTATTGTCACTATAGCATCTTTAGTCCCTTAGAATCCATAGTCTCAATAGTCTCTATAGTCACAAATGCTATAGTCTCTATGGACTGTATAGTCTTCCCATAAATACATATATACAGTTCGTAGTGATGTTTAAGCAAAAGAAGTCAATCAATAAATCAATCAATCAAGAGAAGACACATATACTCAATGATGACCTCTTGTGTGACTAACCTTCACAGTGTGATTAGAGAATCTGAACCCAGGTTGACACAGGCAGTTGTAGCTCCCGAAGGTGTTGAGGCAAATGGTGTTGCTGCCACAAACCTGTGGTGTCTCCTGGCACTCATCGAGGTCTGAAGAGAGAAGGAAACATGTTGATAGAGCAGTGATTCCCTAACCTCTCCTCCAGTGACTCCCTAACCTATCCTCCAGTGACTCCCTAACCTCTCCTCCAGTGACTCCCTAACCTCTCCTCCAGTGATTCCCTAACCTCTCCTCCAGTGACTCCCTAACCTCTCCTCCAGTGACTCCCTAACCTCTCATCCAGTGACTCCCTAACCTATCCTCCAGTGATCCTCTAACCTCTCCTCCAGTGACTCCCTAACCTCTCCTCCAGTGATCCTCTAACCTCTCCTCCAGTGACTCCCTAACCTCTCCTCCAGTGATTCCCTAACCTCTCCTCCAGTGATTCCCTAACCTTTCCTCCAGTGATTCCCTTACCTCTCCTCCAGTGATTCCCTAACCTCTCCTCCAGTGATTCCCTAACCTCTCCTCCAGTGACTCCCTAACCTATCCTCCAGTGATTCCCTAATCGCTCCTCCAGTGATTCCTAACCTCTCCTACAGTGATTCCCTAACATCTCCTCCAGTGATTCTCTAAACATGAACTTAAATTCGGCCTCCAATTAGAGACAACGCCAACCGGCCTCTTCTAATTGGAGGTCATGCCAAACTAAACCCAACCTAGAAATACAACACTAGAAACAAAACATAGAAATACAAAAACGGACAAACACCCCGTCACGCCCTGACCACTCTACCATAGAAAAGAACAACTTACTATGGTCAGGACGTGACAGAACCCCCCCTCCACCCCAAAGGTGCGGACTCCGACCGCACCTAAAAAAACAACAACAAAAAACCTTAACAACAACCCCCCCCAAAAGAAATGATCCACCCCCCTTCCTCACTTACACATAGAATAATATCATTATCACCCCCTCCCCACCTACACATAGAATATCATTATCCACCCCCTTCCCCACCTACACATAGAATAATATCATTATCACCCCCCTCCCCACCTACACATAGAATAACATCATTATCCACCCCCCTCCCCACCTACACATAGAATAATATCATTCTCACCCCCCTCCCCACCTTCACATAGAATAATATCATTATCACCACCCTCCCCATCTACACATATAATAATATCATTATAACCCACTGCCCCCTCCCCACCTGCACATAGAATAGTATAATTATCACCCCCCTCCCCACCTACACATAGAATAATATCATTATCCACCCCCTCCCCACCTACACATAGAATAATATTATTATGCACCCCCCCTCCCCACCTACACATAGAATAATATCATTATCACCCCCCTCCCCACCTAAACACAGAATAATATCATTATCCACCCCCCCTCCCCACCTACACATGGAATAATATCATTATCCACCCTCTCCCCACCTACACATAGAATAATATCATTATCACCCCCCTCCCCACCTACACATAGAATACTATCATTATCCACCCCCTCCCCACCAACAAATAGAATGATATCATTATCACCCCCCTCCCAAACTTCTCGTAGAATAATATCATTATCACTCTCTCCCCACCAACAAAAAGAATAATATCATTATCACCCCCCCTCCCCACCTACACATAGAATAATATCATTACCCACCCTCTCCCCACCTACACATAGAATAATATCATTATCCGCCACCCTCCCCACCTACACATAGAATAATATCATTGTCACCCCCCTCCCCACCAATGAATAGAATAATATCATTATCACCCCCTCCCAACCAACGAATAGAATAATATCATTATCACCCCCTCCCAAACTACACGTAGAATAATATCATTATCACTCTCTCCCCACCAACAAATAGAATAATAAAATTATCACCCCCCCTCCCCACCTACACATAGAATAATATATTTATCCACCCCCTCCCAACCTACACATAGAATAATATCATTATCACTCCCCTCCCCACCTATACATAGAATAATATCATTATCACTCCCCTCCCCACCTACACATAGAATAATATCATTGTCACCCCCACCTACACGTAGAATACTATCATTATCACCCCCCTCCCCACCTACACATAGAATAATATCATTATCACCCCCCTCCCCACCTAAACACAGAATAATATCATTATCCACCCCCCCTCCCCACCTACACATGGAATAATATCATTATCCACCCTCTCCCCACCTACACATAGAATAATATCATTATCACCCCCTCCCAAAATACACGTAGAATAATATCATTATCACTCTCTCCCCACCAACAAATAGAATAATAAAATTATCACCCCCCCCTCCCCACCTACACATAGAATAATATATTTATCCACCCCCTCCCAACCTACACATAGAATAATATCATTATCACCCCCCCTCCCCACCTATACATAGAATAATATCATTATCACTCCCCTCCCCACCTACACATAGAATAATATCATTGTCACCCCCACCTACACGTAGAATACTATCATTATCACCCCCCTCCCCACCTACACATAGAATAATATCATTATCACCCCCCTCCCCACCTAAACACAGAATAATATCATTATCCACCCCCCCTCCCCACCTACACATGGAATAATATCATTATCCACCCTCTCCCCACCTACACATAGAATAATATCATTATCACCCCCCTCCCCACCTACACATAGAATACTATCATTATCCACCCCCTCCCCACCAACAAATAGAATGATATCATTATCACCCCCCTCCCAAACTTCTCGTAGAATAATATCATTATCACTCTCTCCCCACCAACAAAAAGAATAATATCATTATCACCCCCCCTCCCCACCTACACATAGAATAATATCATTACCCACCCTCTCCCCACCTACACATAGAATAATATCATTATCCGCCACCCTCCCCACCTACACATAGAATAATATCATTGTCACCCCCCCCCCCACCAATGAATAGAATAATATCATTATCACCCCCTCCCAACCAACGAATAGAATAATATCATTATCACCCCCCTCCCAACCTACACGTAGAATAATATCATTATCACTCTCTCCCCACCAACAAATAGAATAATATAATTATCACCCCCCCTCCCCACCTACACATAGAATAATATATTTATCCACCCCCTCCCCACCTACACATAGAATAATATCATTATCCACTCACCCTCCCCACCCTATACAATAGAATAATATCATTATCACCCCCTCCCCACCTACACATAGAATAATATCATTATCACCCCAACCCCCACCTACACGTTAGAATACCATATCATATCACCTCCCCTCCCCACTCTACACATAGAATAATATCATTACGTCCCCCCCTCCCCACCTACACATAGAATAACATCATTATCACCCCACTCCCTACCTACAAATAGAATAATATCATTATCACCCTCTCCCCACCAACAAGCAAAATAATATCACTATCACCCACCTCCCCACCAACGAATAGAATAATATCATTATCACCCCCCTCCCAATCTACACCTAGAATAATATCATTATCACTCTCTCCCCACCAACAAATAAAATAATATCATTATCACCCCCCTCCCCACCTACACATAGAATAATATCATTATCAACCCCCCTCCCCACCGACACACAGAATAATATCTTTATCACCCCCCTCCCCACATACACATAGAATAATATCATTATCACCCCCTCCGCACCTGCACATAGAATAATATCATTATCCATCCCCCTCCCCACCTACACATAGAATAATATCAATATCACCCCCCCTCCCCACCTACACATAGAATAATATATTTATCCACCCCCTCCCCATCTACACATAGAATAATATCATTGTCACCCCCACCTACACGTAGAATAATATCATTATCACCCCCCTCCCACCTACACATAGAATAATATCATTATCCACCCTCTCCCCACCTACACAGAGAATAATATCATTGTCCACCCCCCTCCCCAACCTACACATAGAATAATATCATTATCACCCCCTCCCCACCAACGAATAGAATAATGTCATTATCATGCCCCTCCCCACCTACACATAGAATAATATCATTATCACCCCCCTCCCCAGAAACAAATAGAATAATATCACTATCCACCCATTCCCCACCTACACATAGAATAATATTATTAACCACCCCCCTCCCCACCTACACATAGAATAATATCATTATCACCTCTCTCCCCACCGACACACAGAATAATATCATTATCACCCCTCTCCCCACCGACACACAGAATAATATCTTTATCACCCCCCTCCCCACCTACACATAGAATAAGATCATTATCCACCCCCCTCCCAATCTACACATAGAATAATATCATTATCACCACCCCTCCCCACATACACATTGAATAATATCATTATCACCCCCCTCGCCAACTACACAGAGAATAATATCATTATCCACGCCCCTCCCCACCTACACATAGAATAAAATCATTATCCACCCCCCCTCCCCAACTACACAGAGAATAATATCATTACCCACCCTCTCCCCACCTACACATAGAATAATATCATTATCCGCCCCCCTCCCCACCTACACATAGAATAATATAATTGTCACCCCCCTCCCCACCAATGAATAGAATAATATCATTATCACCCCCTCCCAACCAACGAATAGAATAATATCATTATCACCCCCCTCCCCACCTACACATAGAATAATATCATTATCAACCCCCCCTCCCCACCGACACACAGAATAATATCTTTATCACCCCCCTCCCCACATACACATAGAATAATATCATTATCCACCACCCTCCCCATCTACACATAGAATAATATCATTATCACCCCCCTCACCACCTACACATTGAATAATATCATTATCCACCCCCTCCCAACGTACACATAGAATAATATTATTATCCACCCCCCTCCCCACCTACACATAGAATAATATCACTATCCACCCATTCCCCACCTACACATAGAATAATATTATTAACCACCCCCCTCCCCACCTACACATAGAATAATATCATTATCACCTCTCTCCCCACCGACACACAGAATAATATCTTTATCACCCCCCTCCCCACCTACACATTGAATAATATCATTATCACCCCCTCCGCAACTACACAGAGAATAATATCATTATCTACCCCCCTCCCCACCTACACATAGAATAATATCATTATCCACCCCCCTCCCCAACTACACAGAGAATAATATAACTATCACCCCCCCTCCCCTCATACACATAGAATAATATCATTATCACCCCTCTCCCAACCTACACGTAGATTATTATCATTATCACTCTCTCCCCACCAACAAATATAATAATATCATTATCACCCCCCTCCCCACCTACACATAGAATAATATCATTATCACCCCCCTCCCCACCAACAAATAGAATAATATCACTATCCACCCCCTCCCCACCTACACATAGAATAATATTATTAACCACCCCCCTCCCCACCTACACATATAATAATATCATTATCACCCCCTCCCCACCTACACATAGAATAATATCATTATCAACCCCCCTCCCCCACCGACACACAGAATAATATCATTATCCACCCCCCTCCCCACCTACACATAGAATAATATCATTATCACCCCCCCTCCCCACCTACAAATAGAATAATATCATTATCCACCCCCCTCCCCACCTTCACATTGAATAATATCATTATCCACCCCCTCCCAACGTACACATAGAATAATATTATTATCCACCCCCTCCCCACCTACACATAGAATAATATCATTATCCTGCCCCTCCCCACCTACACATAGAATAATATCATTATCACCCCCCTCCCCACCTACACATAGATTAATATCATTATCCACCCCCCTCCTCACCTACACATGGAATAATATAATTGTCACCCCCACCCCTACTTACACATAGAATCATATCATTATCACCCCCCTCTCCACCTTCACACAGAATAATATCTTTATCACCCTCCTCCCCACCTACACATAGAATAATATCACTGGCACCCCCACCTACACATAGAATCATATAATTATCACCCCCCTCCCCACCAAGAAATAGAATAATGTCATTATCCACCCCCTCCCCACCTACACATAGAATAACATCATTATCCACCCCCCTCCCCACCTACACATAGAATAATATAATTATCACCCCCCTCCCCACCTACACATATAAAAATATCATTATCACCCCCCTCCCCACCTACACATAGAATAATATCATTGGCACCCCCACCTACACATAGAATCATATCATTATCACCCCCCCTCTCCACCTACACACAGAATAATATCTTTATCACCCTCCTCCCCACCTACACATAGAATAATATCATTGGCACCCCCACCTACACATAGAATCATATCATTATCACCCCCCTCCCCACCAACAAATAGAATAATATCATTTTCCACCCCCTCCCCACCTACACATAGAATAATATCATTATCCACCCCCTCCCCACTTACACATAGAATAATATCATTATCCACCTCCCTCCCCACCTACACATAGAATATTATCATTATCACCCCCCTCCCCCACCTACACATTGAATAATATCATTATCACCCCCCTCTCCACCTACACATAGAATAATATCATTATCCACCCCCCTCCCCATCTACACATAGAATAATATCATTATAACCCCCCCTCCTCACCTACACATAGAATAATATCATTATCCACCCCCCTCCCCATCTACACATAGATTAATATCATTATCACCCCCCTCCTCACCTACACATAGAATAATATCATTATTCACCCCGCCTCCCACAAAGGTGATGATTATTAACATTCTCTATAAACTCTCAGTACTGCACAGATAAGAGGACTCTGAACAATTAATGTTTCATTCCCTCGACATGTAACATTCACACACACAAATACTCACCAGTACACTGTCCAGAAAAGGTGAAGTTGACAGTCGTTGTGGATACGAACCCAGGAAGACACTGACAGTAGAAGCTCCCCTGTGTGTTGTAACACGTGGTATTACTTCCACAGGGTGGGGTACTGTCCCACTCTTTACACTCATCTGTAACATCACATTGTTTTCTTGTTTTGGCTATGAAGCCCAGGCCGCAATCCCTGGCCTCTAGGTTTCCCAGTAGACTGAAATGAAGACCTGTGAGAAGAGTGTGAGGAGAAAGAAGGGGAGGGAGAGGGGGAGAGAGAGCGAGAGAGAGAGAGAGTTATTCAACATGTTTCCTACTAGCCCGGTCTGAAAAGTACTAGCCTCGGTTTAGCTTCATTTCCATCCCTGTCTACACCACAGCACTCTGGACCTCGTTGGGATGCAATTATTATTATTATTTTTTTTTTTACAATTTGTTCATCCCAAATGGCACTCTATTCCACAGGCTAGTGCATTATAAGCCCATGGGGATAATCACAAGTAAAATACTTGTTCTCCACATTGCAACTTTAGCTAGGTTACTAGTACTAGGTTACTAGTTACTGAAGTATAGGAGAGAAGACAGAGATATTAAAGCTAGGTTACTAAACTGAAGTATAGTAGAGAAGACAGAGATATTAAAGCTAGGTTACTAAACTGAAGTATAGTAGAGAAGACAGAGATATTAAAGCTAGGTTACTAAACTGAAGTATAGTAGAGAAGACAGAGATATTAAAGCTAGGTTACTAAACTGAAGTATAGTACAGAAGACAGAGATACGTTACGTTTAGTAACCAGAGAGCTAGGTTACTAAACGTAAAGGGAAATATCACAAAAAAACTCTCTTTTGGTATTTGTTTCATTATGTTTTGCATGTCACCAGCCCCATCATCATGATATAGTATATATATCACTGAACACAGAGTGAGTCCATGCAAATTATTGTGTGACTTGTTAAGCACATTCTTAGTCCTGAACATATTTAGGCTTGACATAACAAAGGGGTTGATTACTTATTGCCTCAATACATTTCAGCTTTTCATTTCAACACACACACACACACACAGAGGGTTCTACATGGAAACCAAAAGAGTTCTACACTGAACCAAAAAGTAAAAACACTTTATGGGGACAGCCAAAGAACCCTTTTGGAAGCATGTTTTCTAAGAGTGTAGGCATTCCCTTTAACTCCTTCTCTGTATATTTCATCTCATGATTTTGTCAGTAGCTCTCCCCTCTCCCTCTCCCCCTCTCCCCCTCTCCCTCTCCCCCCTCTCCCCCCCTCTCTCCCCCCCTCTCCCCCTCTCCCACCCCTCCCCGCTTGATTTCTCTCTCTCCCCGTCTCCACCCCTCCCCGCTTGATCTCTCTCTCTCTCCCTCTCCCCTCTGTCATATTATGGTAATATACAGTGTTGTAATGATGTGCAAATAGTTGAAGTACAAAAGGGAAAATAAATCAACATGTATATAGGTTGTATTTACAATGGTGTTTGTTCTTCACTGGTTGCATTTTCTTTTGGCAACAGGTCACAAATCTTGCTGCTGTGATTGCACACTGCGGTATATATGGGAGTTTATGAAAATTGGATTTGTTTTCAAATTCTTTGTGGGTCTGTGTAATCTGAGGGAAATATGTGTCTCTAATATGGTCATACATTTGGCAGGAGGTTAGGAAGTGCAGCTCAGTTTCCACCTTATTTTGTGGCAGTGTGCACATATCCTGTATTCTCTTGAGAGCCAGGTCTGCTTTCGGCCGTCTTTCTCAATAGCAAGGCTATGCTCACTCAGTCAAGGCTAAGAAGTAGAGAAATCTGTCCTCGTATCAGACCTGGGTTCAAATACTATTTAAAACATTTCAGATACTTTCATTTCTAGCCTGTCTGAAGTGCTGTATGGGCAGTTTGTACTGTACACATTATTATATTGGTTCAATTACGGTAGGCAAACTCAATGAAGCCCAGATTAACTGTTTGCAATATATATCGAGTAGTATTTGAACCCAGCTCTGACTCATTCAAGGGCTCTCCAGATAACCAAATAGTGTCAGTCCTGTTACTGTGTTGCTTCCTGGAAACAGAGACATTCTGACAGCAATAAATAACAGAACATACCCTGAACGTACAGTGAGGGAAAAAAGTATTTGATCCCTTGCTGATTTTGTACTTTTGCCCACTGACAAAGGAATGATCAGTCTATCATTTTAATGGTAGGTTTATTTGAACAGTGAGAGACAGAATAACAACAAAAAAATCCAGAAAAACGCATGTCAAAAATGTTATAAATTGATTTGCATTTTGTGTTTATTATATTATAATTAAGTCTATGATTTGATAGAGCAGTCTGACTGAGTGGTGGTAGGCACCAGCAGGCTCGTAAGCATTCATTCAAACAGCACGTTCGTGCGTTTTGCCAGCAGCTCTTCGCAATGCATTGCGCTGTTTATGACTTCAAGCCTATCAACTCCCAAAGGCCGGTGTAACCGATGTGAAATGGCTAGCTAGTTAGCGGGTGCGCGCTAATAGCGTTTCAAACGTCACTCGCTCTGAGACTTGGAGTAGTTGTTCCCCTTCCTCTACATGGGTAACGCTGTTTCAAGGGTGGCTGTTGTCGATGTGTTCCTGGTTCGAGCCCAGGTAGGAGCGAGGAGAGGGACGGAAGCTATACTGTTACACTGGCAATACTAAAGTGCCTATAAGAACCTATAAGAACATCCAATAGTCAAAGGTATATGAAATACAAATCGTATAGAGAGAAATAGTCCTATAATTCCTATAATAACTACAACCTAAAACTTCTTACCTGGGAATATTGAAGACTCATGTTGAAAGGAACCACCAGCTTTCATATGTTCCCATGTTCTGAGCAAGGCACTTAAACGTTAGCTTTCTTTTTTTGGGTCCTCTAATAATCGGTATCGGCGGTGAAAAATCATAATCGGTCGACCTCTACACTAAATCAAATCAAATCAAAATCAAATTCTTTGTGGGCTATACTCGGCCTTGTCTTAGGACGGTAAGTTGGTGGTTGGAGACATCCCTCTAGTGGTGTGGGGGCTGTGCTTTGGCAAAGTGGGTGGGGTTATATCCTGACTGTTTGGCCCTGTCCGGGGGTATCATCGGATGGGGCCACAGTGTCTTCTGATCCCTCCTGTCTCAGCCTCCAGTATTTATGCTGCAGTAGTTTATGTGTCGGGGGGCTAGGGTCAGTCTGTTACATCTGGAGTATTTCTCTTGTCTTATCCGGTGTCCTGTGTGAATTTAAATATGCTCTCTCTAATTCTCTCTTTCTCTCTTTCTTTCTTTCTCTCGGAGGACCTGAGCCCTAGGACCATGCCTCAGGACTACCTGGCATGATGACTCCTTGCTGTCTCCAGTCCACCTAGCCGTGCTGCTGCTCCAGTTTCAACTGTTCTGCCTGCGGCTATGGAACCCTGACCTGTTCACCGGACGTGCTTGTTGCACCCTCGACAACTACTATGATTATTATTATTTGACCATGCTGGTCATTTATGAACATTTTAACATCTTGACCATGTTCTGTTATAATATCCACCCGGCACAGCCAGAAGAGGACTGGCCACCCCTCGTAGCCTGGTTCCTCTCTAGGTTTCTTCCTAGGTTTTTGACCTTTCTAGGGAGTTTTTCCTAGGGAGTTTTTCCTAGCCACCGTGCTTCTTTCACATGCATTGCTTGCTGTTTGGGGTTTTAGGCTGGGTTTCTGTACAGCACTTTGAGATATCAGCTGATGTACGAAGGGCTATATAAATACATTTGATTTGATCCCATGTTTCATGAAATAAAATAAAATATCCAAGAAATTTTCCATACGGACAAACAGATTTTGTCTCTCAAATTTTGTGCACAAATTTGTTTACATCCCTGTTAGTGAGCGTTTCTCCTTTGCCATAATTATCTATCTACCTGACAGGTGTGGCATATGAAGAAGCTGATTAAAACAGCATGATCATTACACAGGTGCACCTTGTGCTGGGGACAATAAAAGGCCACTCTAAAAGGTGCAGTTTTGTCACACAACACAATGCCACAGATTTCTCAAGTTTTGAGGGAGTGTGTAATTGGCATGCTGACTTTAGGAATGTCCACCAGAGCTATTTCCAGATAATTTCATGTTAATTTCTCTACTATAAGCCTCCAACATAGTTTTATAGAATTTGATGATGTTTGATGTCAACATTGTGAACACAGTACCCCATGGTGGCGGTGGGGTTATGGTATGGGCAGTCATAAGCCCGGGTTTTTATTCTGTATGGTCCATGGTGATAACATGAACAGAAGAAAAATAAATAAAATATTCCCTCTCTTTTGGCGAGACAACTCTCAGTGTGAGCCACATGGAGTTAGAAAACAACTATTTTGCTCTCCTCTCCTCACCGTCTTTCTGTTAGAGAACGTCTCCTCTCTAGTTTCACACTCTTCCCCTTTTCTCTCTGTTTCACCCTTATCTCTCTCTCCTTGTTCTCTTTTTCTGTTTCACCTCTTCTTCTCTCCTCCCCCCTCTCTCTGTTTTTCGCCTTATCTCTCTCTCTTTCCTTCCTCTCCCTCTCTTTCTTTTTCACCCCTTTCTCTCTTTCTTCTTCCTTTTCTCTCATCATCTCTCCTTCCCCCTCTCTTTCTCTCATCATCTCTCCTTCCCCCTCTCTCTCTCTCATCATCTCTCCTTCACTCTCTC
Source organism: Salmo trutta (assembly GCF_901001165.1). Lineage (NCBI taxonomy): Eukaryota > Metazoa > Chordata > Actinopteri > Salmoniformes > Salmonidae > Salmo > Salmo trutta. Next base: position 23,223,635 of record NC_042994.1, read on the forward strand.
TTTCTCTCATCATCTCTCCTTCCCCCTCTCTTTCTCTCATCATCTCTCCTTCCCCCTCTCTCTCTCATCATCTCTCCTTCACTCTCTCTTTCTCTCATCATCTCTCCTTCCCCCTCTTTCTCTCATCATTTCTCCTTCCCCCTCTCTTTCTCTCATCATCTCTCCTTCCCCCTCTCTTTCTCTCATCATCTCTCCTTCCCCCTCTCTTTCTCTCATCATCTCTCCTTCCCCCTCTCTTTCTCTCATCATCTCTCCTTCCCCCTCTCTTTCTCTCATCATCTCTCCTTCACTCTCTCTTTCTCTCATCATCTCTCCTTCCCCCTCTCTCTCTCTCATCATCTCTCCTTCACTCTCTCTTTCTCTCATCATCTCTCCTTCCCCCTCTCTTTCTCTCATCATCTCTCCTTCCCCCTCTCTTTCTCTCATCATCTCTCCTTCCCCCTCTCTTTCTCTCATCATCTCTCCTTCCCCCTCTTTCTCTCATCTCTCCTTCACTCTCTCTTTCTCTCATCATCTCTCCTTCCCCGTCTCTCTCTCATCATCTCTCATCATCTCTCCTTCCCCCTCTTTCTCTCATCATCTCTCCTTCCCCCTCTCTTTCTCTCATCATCTCTCCTTCCCCCTCTTTCTCTCATCATCTCTCCTTCCCCCTCTCTTTCTCTCATCATCTCTCCTTCCCCCTCTCTTTCTCTCATCATCTCTCCTTCCCCCTCTCTTTCTCTCATCATCTCTCCTTCCCCCTCTCTTTCTCTCATCATCTCTCCCTCCCCCCTCTCTTTCTCTCATCATCTCTCCTTCCCCCTCTCTTTCTCTCATCATCTCTCCTTCCCCCTCTCTTTCTCTCATCATCTCTCCTTCTCTCTCTTTCTCTCCACATCTTCTGATTAGTGTGTATTATTCTCTTCACATACCACTTGTCTCTATCTAGTTCCCTCTCTTATTCTTGACATGGAAATTAGGTTTACTCATTCACTGCTCAGTTCTCTCTCTCTCTCTCCCTCTCTGTCTCTCTCTCTCTCAGACTTCTCTGAATAGCTTCTGAAAACAAGCCCAGTGTCACGCCCTGGCCATAGAGAGGTTTTTTATTCTCTATTTTGGGTAGGCCAGGGTGTGACTAGGGTGGGCATTCTATGTTCCTTTTTCTATGTTCTTTATTTTCATTGTTTTGGCCGGGTATGGTTCTCAATCAGGGACAGCTGTCTATCGTTGTCTCTGATATCGGAACCATACTTAGGTAGCCCTTTTTCCCTCCTTGTGTTGTGGGAAGTTGACTTTGTTTATGGCACATAGCCTTTAGCTTCACGGTTTGTTGGGTAGTGTTTATTGTTTTGCTCAGTGTCTTTTCTAATAAAAATAATATGTACGTTCACCACGTTGCACCTTGGTCCTCTCCTTTCAACCGTCGTGACAGAACTTCCCACCACCAACGGACCAAGCAGCGTGGTAAAAAGGACTCCTGGACATGGGAGGATATCCTGGACGGCAAGGGATCCTACACATGGGAGGAGATCCTGGCTGGAAGGGATCGCCTTCCATGGGAACAGGTGGAGGCAGCCAGGAGAGCGGAGGCAGCAGGAGAGGAGAGTCAACGTTATGCGGGAACACGGCTGGCAAGGAAGCCCGAGAGGCAGCCCCCCAAAAAATTTGGGGCGGGGCACACGGGGAGATTTGGCGGAGTCAGGCGATAGACCTGAACTAACTCCCCGTGCTTACCGGAAGCAGCGTGGTACTGGTCAGACACCGTGTTATGCGGTGAAGCGCACGATGTCACCAGTACGCGCTCATAGCCCGGAGCGCTATATGCCAGCCCCCCGCAAGTGCCATGCGAGAGTGGGCATCCAGCCAGGGCGGATTGTGCCAGCTCAGCGCATCTGGTCTCCAGTGCGACGTTTCGGCCCAGGGTATCCTGCGCTGGCTCTGCGTACTGTGTCTCCGGGGCGCAGGGAGGGCTCAGTTCGTCCTATGCCTGCGCTCCAACCGTGCCGGGTGAAAGTGGACATTGAGCCTGGAGGAGTGGTGTCAAGCCTACGCACCAGATCTCCAGTGCTCCCCAACAGCCTGGTCTATCCTGTGCCGCCTCCACGGACCAGGCCTCCAGTAGGTCTCCCCAGCCTGGGGAGTTCCGTGCCTGCTCCCAGAGCCAGGCCTCCTGCATGTCTCCCCAGCCTGGTGAGTTCTGTTCCTGCTCCTCGCACTAGCCCTCTGGTTCGTGTTACTAGTCTGGCACCTCCAAAGCCAGTCCCACGCATCAGGCCTCCAGTGTGCCTGCCCAGTCCAGTACGTCCTGTTCCTGCTCCTCGTACTAACCCTGTGGTGCGTGTTACTAGTCTGGCTCCTCCAAAGCCAGCCCCACGCGTCAGGCCTCCAGTGCGCATTCCCCGTCCAGAGCTTCCGGCGACAGTCCCCCTGTCCAGAGCTTCCGGCGACAGTCCCCCTGTCCAGAGCTTCCGGCGACAGTTTACATTCTGGAGCCGACAGAGATGGCCTACAGTCTAGAGCCGCCAGAGTCGCCCTCCAGTCCGGAGCCGCCAGAGTCGCCCTCCAGCCCGGAGCCGCCAGAGTCGCCCTCCAGTCCGGAGCCGCCAGAGTCGCCCTCCAGCCCGGAGCCGCCAGAGTCGCCCTCCAGTCCGGAGTCGCCAGAGTAGCCCTCTAGTCCGGAGCCGCCAGAGTCGCCCTCCAGTCCGGAGCCGCCAGAGTCGCCCTCCAGTCCGGAGCCGCCAGAGTCGCCCTCCAGTCCGGAGCCGCCAGAGTCGCCCTCCAGTCCGGAGCCGCCAGAGTCGCCCTCCAGTCCGGAGCCGCCAGAGTCGCCCTCCAGCCCGGAGTCGCCAGAGTCGCCCTCCAGTCCGGAGCCGCCAGAGTCACCCTCCAGTCCGGAGCCGCCAGAGTCGTCCTCCAGTCCGAGCTGCCAGAGTCGGTGCCCAGTCCTGGGTCGGCGCCGAGGGTCCCTCACCGGAGCCGCCACCATGGAGAGAAGCCCACCCAGACCCTCCCCTATAGGTTCAGGTTTTGCGGCCAGAGTCCGCACCTTTGGGGGGGGGGGGTACTGTCACACCCTGGCCATAGAGGTTTTTTTGGGTAGGCCAGGGTGTGACTAGGGTGGGCATTCTATGTTTCTTTTTCTATGTTCTATATCTTCATTGTTTTGACCAGGTATGGTTCTCAATCAGGGACAGCTGTCTATCGTTGTCTCTGATTGGGAACCATACTTAGGTAGCCCTTTTTCCCTCCTTGTGTTGTGGGAAGTTGTCTTTGTTTATGGCACATAGCCTTTAGCTTCACGGTTTGTTGGGTAGTGTTTATTGTTTTGTTCGGCGTCTTTTCTAATAAAAAGAATATGTACGCTCACCACGCTGCACCTTGGTCCTCTCCTTTCAAATGTCGTGACACCCAGTGGAACATAGTGTTGAGAGAGAGAGAGGAAGGGGAGAGGGAAAGAGAGAGAGCGAGAGAGATAGTTATTCAACCAGATAAGCACTTTAAGCTTAGGCTCTTTTAAGACAATGTGTACATCCCAAATGACACCATATTCCCTATATAGAGCACCATTAGTCAAAAGATGTTCACTATAGGGAATAGGGTGCCATTTGGGACACATCCAATATATCAATTAGTGATAGCAATGGGATATAGGCCTACTGGTAATACTAAGCCTGTTATCCTCTCTAGGGTATGTGGGACGAACTCGTCCCACCTACGTAACAGCCACTGAAATCCAGTGGCGCGATTTTTGAATCGTTAGAAATACTATTACTTCAATTTCTCAAACATATGACTATTTTACAGCTATTTAAAGACAAGAATCTCGTTAATCTAACCCCACTGTCCGATTTCAAAAAGGCTTTACAACGAAAGCAAAACATTAGATTATGTCAGCAGAGTGCCCAGCCAGAAAAAATCAGACACCCATTTTTCAAGCTAGCATATCATGTCACATAAACCCAAACCACAGCTAAATGCAGCACTAACCTTTTATGATCTTCATCAGATGACACACCTAGGACATTGTGTTATACAATACATGCATGTCTGTTCAATCAAGTTCATATTTATATCAAAAAACAGCTTTTTACATTAGCATGTGACGTTCAGAAAAAGCATAACCCCCGCAAACTTCCGGGGAATTTACTAACAGTTTGCTAAATTACTCACGATAAACGTTCACAAAAAGCATAACAATTATTTTAAGAATTATAGATACATTACTCCTCTATGCACTCGATATGTCCGATTTTAAAATAGCTTTTCGGATGAAGCACATTTTGCAATAATCTAAGTACATAGCCCGGCATCACAGGGCTAGCTATTTAGATACCCACCCAGGTCAGCCTCCACCAAAATCACATTTCCTATAAGAAAAATGTTCTTACCTTGCTTGTTCTTCGTCAGAATACACTGCCAGGACTTCTACTTCAATAACAAATGTTGGTTTGGTCCCAAATAATCCATCGTTATATCCAAACAGCGACATTTTGTTCGTGAGTTCTAGACACTATTAGAATGCTTCATCACGGTGTCTCGCATGGCGCATTGGCGTGTCAAAAATGTCTAAATATTCCATTACCGTACTTCGAAGCATGTCAACCGCTGTTTAAAACCAATTTTTATGCCATTTATCTCGTAGATAAGTGATAATATTCCGACCGGGAATATGCATTGAGCCTAAACAGCCGAATAAAATTTCTCCTCAGGAGCGAATCGTGCACGCGCCTCATTCAAAGGTCCTCTGAGCAGCCACTTACAAAAGGTGATAATATGTTTCAGCCTGAGGCTCCCTCGTAAACCTTCAGTTATTTCCCGGGCTCTGAGAGCCTATTGGAGCCCTGGGAATTGTCACGTTACAGCTAAGATCCTTACTTTTCAATAAAAAGATGCAAGAAGCACGACTCCTTGTCAGACAGGGTACTTCCTGCTTGAAACCTTGTCAGGTTTTTGCCTGCCATAGGAGTTCTGTTATACTCACAGACACCATTCAAACAGTTTTAGAAAATGCAGAGTGTTTTCTATCCAAACCTGAACAATAATATGCATATTCTAGCTTCTGAGTTGGTGTAGGAGGCAGTTAAAAATGGGAACATATTTTTTCCAAAATTCTCAATACTGCCCCCTAGCCCGGAGAGGTTAATGGACCAGAATGTATTCTTTCTGATGTCACAGTGTAAAGTGTTCCAACAAGAGGGAACCTATCAACAAAACCATGTGGATTGTTACTATTCTACTGATCTACATGTTGCTGCCAATACAGGGATCTACTGTATAAAAAAGCATACAATATTGAATGTAGACTTTGTTTAGATTGTTTTAAGACTCAACTTTATCTCCATGGTTATTCTAAGAACAAGTTCTAGGGTGGAACCTTAAAGGGGCAGTCTGGGATCCAAAAAGCAACAAACCGGTCATCCCACCACTTGTTGTGGTTAACAGCTGAGGGATGGTACTGAAGGAATTTAACCCCTCTCAAAATCACAGACGGAGCTCTGGATGCAAGGACTGACCATCCATGAGATCAACATGACAGTTTTAACCATGTTTAAAACCTATACATCGTGTACAATCAATGGAGTAAAACAAGCTTATAGTTGGGGCTCTGATGGGGAACGACAGTTGACCTGCTCACAAGGCAGTTATAAGTTATATTCTTCAAGAACCAAGGGCTATAAATCACAAATTTAAAAGTAAAAACACCTTTCCTGTGGCTCAATTGGTAGAGCATGGTGTTTGCAACGCCAGCATGGTGTGTGCAACACCAGAGTTGTGGGTTCGATTCCCACGGGGGGCCGGTACAAAAAAAAAAAAAAAAAAAAAAAACTGTAAGTCGCTCTGGATAAGAGCGTCTGCTAAATGACTAAAATCCTGGATGGCCCCTTTAATTAAGGTTTTGGTTTGGCTAAGCTGATCCTAGATCTGTGCCTAAGGACAACCTCTACAATGACTGAAATGTACAGTTATTCACTGTATTCTGATCCTAGATCTGTGCCTAAGGACCACTTACATGGCTGAACTGTACAGTAATTTACTGTGTTCTGATCCTAGATCTGTGCCTAACGACCTCTACAATGGCAGAACTGTACAGTACATTGCTACTACTTTATTCTAAAACCTATACAACTATTGAAACAACTTTAACCCAACACCTAGCAACCTCGTCAAGCTGTTCGGATCTCTTCGCGAAACAGCTAATGTTTTAGAATAACAGTTGCTGTAACCATGTTTAAATCCAGGTCAAGGCCCCCCCCCCCAACCCACCCCCACCCCCACCCCCCCCACCCTCTACACTACATTTTGTTGGCCAGTAATAAACTAACCAAGAGTTTTAAGATGCAGCCATGTGTGACAATCCCTGTTGGAGAATCTGGATTTCCTGTTTATTCCCTTCTGATTCTGGAAATCTTCCCACTGGGATTTCTAAAAAACCTATACATAGAGGTGACCATGGTAACACTTGATAATAACTATCAACGTAAAAACCTTTTAACGATTTATAAACTCTTAACAACTATATTGTAAACATTTCTAAACATTTAGAAGAATGTATAAGCATTACCAGCCTTCCATTCCATAAGAATTTACAACATTTATAGTCATTTATTGTAATACATTTAAGCCTACTAGAAAGTGTGTGCCCTCAGGCCTGGAGGGAAGAAAAAGTCATTCCGCTACTTAAGAATAGTAAAGCACTCTTCAAAAGGCCGACCAATCAGCCTGTTACCAACCCTTTGTAAACTTTTGGAAAAAATGGTGTTTGACCAGATACAATTCTATTATACAGGAAACAAATTGACAACAGACTTTCAGCACGCTTACAGGGAAGAACATTCAATAAGCACAGCACTTACACAAATTACTGATTGGCTGAGAGAAATTGATGATAGAAAGATTGTAGGGGCTGTTTTGTTAGACTTCAGTGTGGCTTTTGACATCATCGATCATAGTCTGCTGTTGGAAAAACATATGTGTTATTGCTTTACACCCCCTGCTATATTGTGGATAAAGAGTTACCTGTCTAACAGAACACAGAGGGTGTTCTTTAATGGAAGCCTCTAGAACATAATCCAGGTAGAATCAGGAATTCTAGGCCCCTTACTTTTTAAAATGTTTACTAATGACATCAAATCAAATGTTATTTGTCACACAATACAACAGGTAGACCTTACAGTGAAATGCTTACTTACAAGACCTAACCAACAATGCTGTTAAAACATTTTTTATAAAAAATCCCTAAAAAAATATGAATAAGAAATAAAAGTAATAAATAATTAAAGAGCAGCAGTAAAATAACAATAGCGAGGCTATATACAGAGGCTACCGGTACAGAGCCAATGTGTGGGGGCACCGGTTAGGCGAGGTAATTGAGGGAGGTAGAGTTATTAAAGTGACTATGCATAGATAATAACAGAGAGTAGTAGCAGTGTAAAAGAGGGGGGGGCAGTGCAAATAGTCTGGGTAGCCATTTGATTAGATGTTCAGGAGTCTTACGGCTTGGGAGTAGAAGCTGTTTAGAAGCCTCTTGGACCTAGACTTGGTGCTCTGGTACCGTAGCAGAGAGAACAGTCTATGACTAGGGTGGCTGGAATCTTTGACAAATTTTAGGGCCTTCCTCTGACACCACCTGGTATAGAGGTCCTAGATGGCAGTAAGCTTGGTCCCAGTGATGTACTGGGCCGTACGCACTCCCCTCTGTAGTGCCTTGTGGTCGGAGGCTGACCAGTTGACATTTGAGAAAAGCCAGTGTGTCTTTGCATGAGGATGACTCAACACTATATATGTTAGCTACTACAGTGACTGAAATGACTGCAACACTTAACAAAGAGCTGCAGTTACTTTCAAAATGGGTGGCAAGGAAAGTCCATTTGATGTACACAGAGAGCTAACACTAATAATATGTGTGTCAAACCTTCTTGGCTCAACGTGGAGGAGAGATTGACTTCCTCAATACTTGTATTTATGAGACGAATGGACATGTTGAAAGCACCGAGCCGTCTGTTTGAACTACTGGCACAAAGCTCGTACACCCATGAATACCCCACAAGACATGCCACCAGAGGTCTCTTCACAGTCCCCAAGTCCAGAACAGACTATGGGAGGCGCACAGTACTACATAGAGCCATGACCACATGGAACTCTATTCCACATCAAGTAACTAATGCAAACAGTAAAATTTGATGTAAAAAACAGATAAAAATACACCTTATGGAACAGCAGAAGTGTGAAACAACACAAACATGAGCACAGACACGCATACACACACAATAATATACACACGTACACATGGATTTTGTGTTGTAGATATGTGGTAGTGGAATAGGGGTCTGAGGGCACACACTTAGTGTGTTGTGAAATCTGTTGTGAATGTTTTGTAATGTTTGAACTGCTTTAATGTTGCTGGATCCCAGGAAGTGTAGCTGCTGCCTTGGCTGGAACTAATGGGGATCCTTAATATATACAAATACATCACAACAACACAACACATACAAATGAACACTGTCACATCCTTATCATGCTCATAGTAGATCCAAGTTGTTGCCATGGGTAACCAAGTTTACCATCAGATACCAACTAACTAAGATACAAATGAAGACATGAGACAGAGAGGAAGTTGAGGTGGAGATTGAAACACCAAGAATCCCACAGCACACCAGTGCTGAAATGTTACCATGGTAACCATCCTAGCACGCATCCCAAATGACACCCTATTATATAGTTCTTTATGGGCCCTGGTCTAATGTAGTGCACTATATAGGGAATAGGGCCCTGGTCTAATGTAATGCACTATATAGGGAAAAGTGTGTCATTTGGGCCTCATCACTAGAAAGAGGAAGCTGCCAATGGAATACCGATATCTACAGCAACAGAGGAAAGTCCAACTACAATATAAGAGTACGGGGTCACGTTCAAGTCCAACTACAATGCAGTCGTTGCATTGCTTCAACCAATGGCTGCGTGCTACATCGCTGTATTTGTATTTGTATTGATTCTGGATCCCCATTAGTTCCTGGCAAGGCAGCAGCTACTCTTCCTCTTCCAGAAAAAGTAAGGCAATTTTAAAAACATTACAATACATTCATAACAGATTTCACAATATATTAAGTGTGTGCCCTCAGGCCTCTACTCTTCTACCACTTATCTACAACACAAAAACTCAAACATATGACTATTTTACACCATTTGAAAGATAAGACTCTCATTAATCCAACCACGTTGTCCGATTTCAAAAAGGCTTTACAGCGAAAGCAAAACATTAGATTATGTCAAGAGAGTACCCAGCCAGAAATAATCACACAGCCATTTTCAAAGCAAGCATATATGTCACAAAAAACCAAACCACAGCTAAATGCAGCACTAACCTTTGATGATCTTCATCAGATGACACTCCTAGGACATTATGTTATACAATACATGTATGTTTTGTTCAATCAAGTTCATATTTATATCAAAAATCAGCTTTTTACATTAGCATGTGATGTTCAGAACTAGCATACCCACCCAAAACTTCCGGTGAATTTACTAAATTACTCATGATAAACGTTGACAGAATACATAACAATTATTTTAAGAATTATAGATACAGAACTCCTTTATGCAATCGTGGTGTCAGATTTTAAAATAGCTTTTCGGCAAAAGCACATTTTGCAATATTCTGAGTAGATAGCTCGGCCATCACGGCTAGCTATTTTGACATCCGCCAACTTCGGGGTCACCTAAACTCAGAATTACTAGTATAAAAATTGGATTACCTTTGCTGTTCTTCGTCAGAATGCACTCCCAGGACTTCTACTTCAACAACAAATGTTGTTTGGGTCCCAAATAATCCATAGTTATATTCAAATAGCTCCGTTTTGTTCGTGCGTTCAGGTAACTATCCGAAGGGTGACGCGCGAGTGCATTTCATGACAAAAAAAATCGAAATATTCCATTACCGTACTTAGAAGCATGTCAAACGCTGTTTAAAATCAATTTTTATGCTATTTTTCTCGTAAAATAGCGATAATATTCCAACCGGGCAACGTTGTATTCATTCAAAGAGATAAAGAAAAACATGGTGGTCTCTTGTGCCTGCGCATCTCCAGGCTCTGATTCCTGGAAGTGCCTTCTGATGAAGACTACTAAAGGTAAGTGAATATTTATAATGCTATATAATATATTAGATGCTCCAAGATGGCGGCTAACTGTATTGTGTAGTGTATTTTTCTGAGCTCACTACTCAGATTATTGCAAAGTGTGCTTTCCCAGTAAAGTTATTTTGAAATCTGTCAATGCGGTTACATTCAGGAGATGTTCATCTATAATTCTTTGAATGACAGTTTAATATTTTATAAACATTTTTGATGAGTAATTTAGTAAATTGTAGTGCTGATTCACCGAGGGAAAATATTTTATGAACGTCACACCCCAATGTAAAATGCTGTTTTTATATATAAATATTAACTTTATTGAACAAAAGATGCATGTATTGTATAACATGATGTCCTAGGAGTGTCATCTGATTAAGATTGTCAAAGGTTAGTGCTGCATTTAGCTGTGGTTTGGTTTTTTGTGATGCATGTAGTTGCTTGGAAAATGGATGTGTGATTATTTCTGGCTGGGTACTCTCCTAACATAATCTAATGTTTTGCTTTCGCTGTAAAGCCTTTTTGAAATCGGACAACGTGGTTACATCAAGGAGAGTCTTATCTTTCAAATGGTGTAAAATAGTCATTTTTATTTATTTATTTATTTATTTCACCTTTATTTAACCAGGTAGGCAAGTTGAGAACAAGTTCTCATTTACAATTGCGACCTGGCCAAGATAAAGCAAAGCAGTTCGACAACATACAAAAACACAGAGTTACACATGGAGTAAAACAACATACAATCAATGATGCAGTAGAAAAAAATAAGACTATATACAATGTGAGCAAATGATGTGAGATAAGGGAGGTAAAGGCAAAAAATGCCATGGTGGCAAAGTAAATAAAGTATGGCAAGAAAAACACTGGAATGATAGATTTGTAGTTTGAAGAAAGTTCAAAGTTAAAATATAAATAATATGGTGCAAAGGAGCAAAATAAATAAAATAAATAAATCATATGTTTGAGAAATTTAAGTTATAGCATTTTTAAGGGTTTTGTATCTCGCGCCACGCACTGCCACTGGCTGTTGAGTAGAGTGGGACGCTGACGTCCCAGGTGTTCCAGACAGGTTAAAGATTAACTTCTTGTTAACCTCTCTAGGGTAGGGGGCAGTATTTGCACGGCCGGATAAAAAACGTACCCCATTTAATCTGGTTATTACTACTGCCCAGAAACTAGAATATGCATATAATTGTTTGATTTGGATAGAAAACACCCTAAAGTTTCTAAAACTGTTTGAATGGTGTCTGTGAGTATAACAGAACTCATATGGCAGGCAAAAACCTGAGAAGATTCCTTACAGGAAGTGCCCTCTCTGACCATTTCTTGGCCTTCTACACTCTCTTTATTGAAAACTGAGAATCTCTGCTGTAACGTGACACTTCCTACGGCTCCCATAGGCTCTCAGAAGGCGGCAGAATGGGGAATGATGACTTTGCAGGCCCAGGCTGAAAAACAGTAGCGCATTTGGATAGTGGTCGATCAGAGAACAATGAGACTGGGGGTGCGTGCACGAGCCGACACCATGTTTTTATTTTTTCGTCTTTGAACGAAAACAGGGTTTCCCGGTCGGAATATTATCGTTTTTTTACGAGAAAAATCGCATAAAAATAGATTTTAAACAGCGGTTGACATGCTTCGAAGTACGGTAATGGAATATTTAGAATTTTTTTGTCACGAAATGCATCGGGCGCGTAACCCTTCGTCACCCTTCGGATAGTGTCTTGAACGCACGAACAAAACAGAGGATATTTGAACTATGGATTATTTTGAACCAAACCAACATTTGTTATTGAAGTAGAAGTCCTGGGAGTGCATTCTGACGAAGAACAGCAAAGGTAATCCAATTTTTCTTATAGTAAATCGGAGTTTGGTGAGGGCCAAACTTTGTGGGTGTCAAAATAGCTAGCCCGTGATGGCGAGCTATCTCCTCAGAATATTGCAAAATGTGCTTTTGCCGAAAATCTTTTTTAAAATCGGACATAGCGATTGCATAGAGGAGTTTTGTATCTATAATTCTTAAAATAATTGTTATGTTTTTTGTGAACGTTTATCATGAGTAATTTAGTAAATTCACCGGAAGTTTGTGGTGGGTATGCTAGTTCTGAACGTCACATGCTAATGTAAAAAGCTGGGACGATTTCGTCCCACATACCCTAGAGAGATTAATCCAGCCGCTGTGTCAGATTTCAAAAAGGCTTTACGGTGAAAGCATACAATGCGATTATCTGAGGACAGCGCCCCGTGTAAAAAAGCATACGATCATTTACCAGCTAAGTTGAGGAGTCACTAAAGTCAGAAATACCGATAAAATTAATCACTTACCTTTGATGATCTTCATATGGTTGCACTCACAAGACTCCCAGTTATACAGTAAATGTTCGTTTTGTTCGATAAAGTCCCTCTTTATGTCCCAAAACCCAGTTTTGTTGGTGTGTTTTGTTCAGTAATCCAATGGCTCCAAGGCGATCACAATGGGCAGACCAATACATACTAAAAGTACCGGTAAAGTTCGTCGAAACATGTCAAACGATGTTTATAATTAATCCTCAGGTTGTTTATTGTCTTTTTAATCAATAATATTCCAACTGGACAATACCGTTTTCAATAGAAAGGAAAAATAACAAACGGCCAAATCAGCCAAATCAGGTCTGCAAACTTCCTCTGTCCTCTGACCAAAATGGCTTTTTACACGTCGTTTTTCAAAATAAAAACCTGAAACCATGTCTAAAGACATTTGACATCTAGTGGAAGCCATAGGAACTGCAATGTGATTCCTAACCCATTGGATTCTCTATAGGCATTGAGTTGAAAAACAGCCACATGAAAATGATTCCACTTCCTGAATGGATTTATATATCATATCAGTTCTGTTATACTCACAGGCATTATTTTAACAGTTTTGGGAACTTTAGAGTGTTTCTATCCAAATTTACTAATTATATGCATATCCTAGCATCTGGGCCTGAGTAACAGGCAGTTTACTTTGGGCACGCTTTTCATCCGGAGGTGAAAATACTGCCCCCTACCAAAGAGAGGTTAACGGCAGGGAGGCAGGTACCCTAAGGGGCGGCAGGTAGCCTAGTGGTTAGCGCATTGGGCCAATAACCGAAAGGTTGCTAGATAAAATCCCCAGATTCTGTTCCTAGGGCATCATTGTAAATAAAATGTTGTTTTTAACTGACTTGTCTGGTTAAATAAAGGTGAAAAAAAACAAAAAAAACAGCCGGATCCAGTTATATACTGTATATTACTACAGTCTTACTAACTGTTGTCCTAAGTCAAATGCCTCAGCAAGTCTTTAAAAAGGAAATGTACACAATCTGTAACGGCTCTGTAATGCCAGACGCTGGGAGACGAGAAGTAATTACAGGGAATTAATATTTAATGGATAACAGACATGAAAAACAGGAACAGCGTCTGGACAGGAGAAACAAAACAACATCAATGCAGACACGGAAAATGAACTGGAGGGAGTGACAGATATAGGGTAGATAATCAATGACGTGATGGAGTCCAGGTGAGTGCAATGAAGCGCTGTGGCGCGTAACGATGGTGAGAGGTGTGAGTAATGATGAGCCGCCTGGAGACCTCGAGCATCAGAGAAGGGGAGGAGAAGCAGACGTGACAAAACCATTGGTAAACTCATCATATTGGGCATTCCATCAGTTCTGGAAGGAAGAAAATAAACATGTACTTAGTTTTCACTATGCTACATCTTAATCAGTCCTAAAAAGTCTTCATCTTAATCGAGCTTACTGCATCTTGGGCAGGAAGTCTTGATAAAACCATGTGTATACAGAATCATACTTCAGACCCTTCAGATGATAGTGTCCCATTAAGCGGAATAGGCACCTTCTAAAGTAAACAATCCCAGAGCTCCATTCTTGTAGTCTTATCATTTTGAACCTGTTGCATTGACATGCAGTCCCAGTCAAAAATTTGGACACACCTACTCATTCAAGGGTTTTTCTTTATTTTTACTATTTTCTACATTGTAGAATAATAGTGAAGACATCAAAACTATGAAATAACACATATGGAATCATGTAGTAACTAAAAAAGTTTTAAACAAATCAAACTATATTTTATGTTTTAGATTCTTGAAAGTAGCCACCCTTTGCCTTGATGACAGCTTTGCACACTCTTGGCATTCTCTAAACCAGCTTCACCTCGAAAGCTTTTCCAAAAGTCTTGAAGGAGTTCCCACTTATGCTGAGCACTTGTTGGCTGCTTTTCCTTCACTATGCTGTCCAACTCATCCCAAACCATATAAATTGGGTTGAGGTCGGGTGATTGTGGAGGCCAGGTCATCGGATGCAGCACTCTATCACTTTCCTTCTTGGTCAAATAGCCCTTACACAGCCTGGAGGTGTGTTGGGTCATTGTCCTGTTGAAAAACAAATGATAGTTACACTAAGTGCAAACCAGATTGGATGGCATATCACTGCAGAATGCTGTGGTAGACATGCTGGCTAAGTGTGTAACTTTTAACTTCTTATGGGCAGGTGGAACAGTAGCGTCCCACCTGGCCAACATACGTTGAAATTGCAGAGCTCGAAATTCAAACTACAGAATTATCAATATTTAACTTTCATAAAATCACAAGTGTAATACATCAAAATAAAGCTTAACTTCTTGTTAATCCAGCCGATCTGTCAGATTTAAAAAAGGCAGGTGCGACACAAAAGTGAGAAATAGCGATGTAAAAAATGCCTTACGTTTGATGATCTTCTTCTGTTGGCACTCCAAAAGGTCCCAGTTACATCACAAATGGTCCTTTTGTTCGATGAAGTCCTTCTTTATATCCAGAAAACTCAGTTTAGCTGGCAATAATCCACCCAGTTTCCCTCCATCATAATGCATTCAAAATCAATCACAAACGTTACAAATATAACTTTTCCAAACAAGTCAAACAACATTTATAATCAAACCTTAGGTACCCTAATACGTAAATAAACAATAAAATTTAAGACGGAGAATCGTTATTGTCTTTACCGGAGAAAAATACCAAAGAACGCGCTCTCATCCACGCGCTTGGAAACACTACAGCCAAATGGGAGCCACATAGAAAAACTATAATTTCTGGCTCATTTATCCAAAAACCAGCCTGAAACTCTTTCTAAAGACTGTTGACATCTAGTGGAAGCCCTAGGAACTGCAATCTGGAAGGACTTCGCCTTATAATAAAAGTGACAGCCATTGAAAATAGTGGTAGGCTGAATACATTTTTTGGGGGACGGTTTGTCCTCGGGGTTTCGCCTGCCATATCAGTTCTGTTTTACTCACAGACATCATTTTAACAGTTTTAGAAACTTTAGAGTGTTTAGTGTTTTCTATCCAAATCTACCAATTATATGCATATCCTAGCTTCTGGGCCTGAGTATCAGGCAGTTTACTTTGGGCACGCTTTTCATCCGGACGTGAAAATACTGTCCCCTACCCAAGAGAGGTTAAAGTACTTGAAATTTTCCACATTGACTGACCTTCATGGTTAAAAGTAATGATGGACTGTCATTTCTCTTTGCTAATTTGAACTGTTCTTGCCATAATGTGGACTTGGTCTTTTACCAAATAGGACAATCTTCTGTATACCGCCCCTACCTTGTCACAACACAAGTGATTGGTTCAAACACATTAAGAAGGAAATAAATTCCTCAAATGAACTTTTAACAAAACAAGCCTGTTAATTGAAATGCATTAGAGGTGACTATGTCATGAAGCTGTTTGAGAGATGGCCAAGAGTGTGCAAAGCTGTCATCAACGCAAAGGGCGTCTACTTTGATTTTTTAAAATTTGTTTTATACTTTTTTGGTTACTACATGATTCCATGTGTTATTTCATAGTAGAAAAAAAGTAAAAATAAAGAAAACCCTTGAATGAGTAGGCGAGTCCAAACTTTTGACTTGTACTGTATGCTCTTTCTGTCCCAAATGTCACAGAATCTCTATCCCAAATGTCCCTTACAGCCTGTTTGGGTTCAGTGAGTACCATTCATTTTCACTGGCGACTTATCTATTTGTCCACAGGAAGCTTATCTTTGTCCCAAACGACAGGTGGAAGCCTCTAATGTGATATGAGTCACAAATCCTCTTTTCCTCATGTGACCTTGTATTCAAACACACTTCTTCAAAATACTAAGACACCACATTATTAAAGTGCTATCTGAAAGCCACTAATAACATATTACATTAACAAATCACTAGTAACCATTTATACTCAACATACATTGTTACTTCATCACATCTCTAGTAACCCATTATAATATTCATATAGTATATTTGGTAATAGTTCTTTTATATCTTCACATCACGTTGAATCCCTATACAACGTTAAAAACTCAGCTCACAGAACTGGTTGGGGTATTCATTCATACACGCACCTCTTTCACACCGGTGGACAGAACTGGTTGGGGTATTCATTCATACACGCACCTCTTTCACACCGGTGGACGAAACTGGTTGGGGTATTCATTCATACATGCACCTCTTTCACACCGGTGGATGGAACTGGTTGGGGTTTTCATTCAGACACGCACCTCTTATACACCGGTGGACAGAACTGGTTGGGGTTTTCATTCAGACACGCACCTCTTTCACACCGGTGGACAGAACTGGTTGGGGTATTCATTCAGACACGCACCTCTTTCACACCGGTGGACAGAACGGGTTGGGGTTTTCATTCAGATAGGCACCTCTTATACACCGGTGGACAGAACTGGTTGGGGTTTTCATTCAGATAGGCACCTCTTATACACCGGTGGACAGAACTGGTTGGGGTTTTCATTCAGATAGGCACCTCTTTCACACCGGTGGACAGAACTAGTTGGGGTTTTCATTCAGATAGGCACCTCTTATACACCGGTGGACAGAACTAGTTGGGGTATTCATTCAGATAAGCACCTCTTTCAAACCGGTGGATGGAACTGGTTGGGGTATTCATTCAGATAGGCACCTCTTTCATACCGGTGGACAGAACTAGTTGGGGTTTTCATTCAGATAGGCACCTCTTATACACCGGTGGACAGAACTAGTTGGGGTATTCATTCAGATAAGCACCTCTTTCAAACCGGTGGATGGAACTGGTTGGGGTATTCATTCAGATAGGCACCTCTTTCATACCGGGGCTAGTCCCCTGACAGCTCTCATTTACTCAGTACTAATAATATCTCTTATTATCCACATTTCAATCCTTTGTTGAACTTCAGCTTACCAATTATTTTCCAAATATCAATCTGTTATTATCTACATTTCAATCTCTCAATTTCCACATTTCAAACATATTTACCTGTCATTTCAACACTCACACAACTCTCAAATCAACATTCACTTAGTACTATTCCCCAACACACTCAGTAGTCCCCCCTGGTTAATCCTTATGCATCTTCAACTATTCTCTTGTCGTTACCTTCTTCTGCGGTTCCTCTATAGTCTCTATAGTCTCTTTAGTATCTATAGTCTCAATAGTCAATATAGACATAAATGCTTAAGTCTCTGTGGTTGCCATAGTATCTATAGTCCCTATTTATTTTTTTTAACCTTTATTTAACTAGGTAGGCAAGTTGAGAACAAGTTCTCATTTACAATTGCAACCTGGCCAAGATAAAACAAAGCAGTTCGACACATACAACAACACAGAGTTACACATGGAGTAAAAAAACATACAGTCAATAATACAGTAGAAAAATAAGTCTATATACAATGTGAGCAAATGAGGTGAGATAAGGGAGGTAAAGGCAAAAAAGGCCATGGCGGCAAAGTAAATACAATATAGTAAGTAAAACATTGGAATGGTAGATTTGTAGTGGAAGAAAGTGCAGAGTAGAAATGGAAATAATGGGGTGCAAAGGAGCAAAATAAATAAATAAATACAGTAGGGGAAGAGGTAGTTCTATGGGCTAAATTATAGATGGGCTATGTACAGGTGCAATGATCTGTGAGCTGCTTTGACAGCTGGTGCTTAAAGCTAGTGAGGGAGATAAGTGTTTCCAGTTTCAGAGATTTTTGTAGTTCGTTCCAGTCATTGGCAGCAGAGAACTGGAAGGAGTGACGGCCAAAGGAGGAATTGGCTTTGGGGGTAACCAGAGAGATATACCTGCTGGAGTGCGTGCTACAGGTGGGTGCTACTATGGTGACCAGTGAGCGGAGATAAGGGGGGACTTTACCTAGCAGGGTCTTGTAGATGACCTGGAGCCAGTGGGTTTGGCGACGAGAATGAAGCGAGGGCCAGCCAACGAGAGCGTACAGGTCACAGTGGTGGGTAGTTTAACCTGTTATGGATAGGGGGCAGTATTTTCACGGCCGGATAAAAAACGTACTCGATTTAATCTGATTATTACTCCTGCCCAGAAACTAGAATATGCATATAATTATTAGCTTTGGATAGAAAACACTCCAAAGTTTCTAAAACTGTTTGAATGGTGTCTGTGAGTATAACAGAACTCATTTGGCAGGCCAAAACCTGAGAAGATTCCAAACAGGAAGCGCCCTCTCTGGCCATTTCTTTGCCTTCTTGATCATCTCTAACCAAAAACAGGGGATCTCTGGCATGACGTGCATTTTCTAACGCTCCCATAGGCTCTCAGAAGGCGCCAGAAATTTGAATCGTGGCTTTGGAGCCCCAGGCTGAAACACATTAGCGCCTTTTGTAAGTGGTCGATCAGTGGACAATGAGACTGGATGGGCGCGCACGGGTGTGCACGGGCCGACTCCATTTTGACTTTCTCTTTTTATGTATACAGGGTTTCCCGGTCGGAATATTATCGCTTTTTTACGAGGAAAATCGCATAAAAATTGATTTTAAACAGCGGTTGACATGCTTCGAAGTACGGTAATAGAATATTTAGATTTGTTTTGTCACGAAATGCGCCGTGCGCGTGACCCTTATTTACCCTCCGGATAGTGTCTTGAACGCACGAACAAAACGCCGCTACTTGGATATAACCAGGGATTATTTTGAACCAAACCAACATTTGTTATTGAAGTAGAAGTCCTGGGAGTGCATTCTGACGAAGACACCAAAGGTAATAACATTTTTCTAATAGTAAATCGGAGTTTTGTGAAGGCTAAACTTGGTGGGTGTCTAAATAGCTAGCCCTGTGATGCCGGGCTATCTACTCAGAATATTGCAAAATGTGCTTTCACCGAAAAGCTATTTTAAAATCGGACATATCGAGTGCATAGAGGAGTTCTGTATCTATAATTCTTAAAATAATTGTTATGCTTTTTGTGAACGTTTATCGTGAGTAATTTAGTAAATTCACCGGAAGTTTGCGGGGGGTATGCTAGTTCTGAACCTCACATGCTAATGTAAAAAGCTGGTTTTTGATATAAATATGAGCTTGATTGAACAATACATGCATGTATTGTGTAACATAATGTCCTAGGATTGTCATCTGATGAAGATCATCAAAGGTTAGTGCTGCATTTAGCTGTCTTTGGGTTTTTGTGACATTATATGCTAACTTGAAAAATGGGTGTCTGATTATTTCTGGCTGGGTACTCTGCTGACATAATCTAATGTTTTGCTTTCGTTGTAAAGCCTTTTTGAAATCGGACAGTGTGGTTAGAACTTCTTGGGGCTATGTGGGACGTTAGCGTGCCACCCGTGGCGCACCCTATTTTGCAATATTCTAAGTAGATAGCCCGGCATCACAGGGCTAGCTATTTAGACACCCAGCAAGTTTAGCCTTCACCAAACTCCGATTTACTATTAGAAAAGTTTGATTACCTTTGGTGTCTTCGTCAGAATGCACTCCCAGGACTTCTACTTCAATAACAAATGTTGGTTTGGTCCCAAATAATCCATAGTTATATCCAAACAGCGGCGTTTTGTTCGTGCGTTCAAGACACTATCCGAAAGGTAAATAAGGGTGACGAGCACGACGCATTTCGTGACAAAAAAATTCTAAATATTCCATTACCGTACTTCGAAGCATGTCAACCGCTGTTTAAAATTAATTTTTATGCCATTTTTCTCGAAAAAAGCGATAATATTCCAACCGGGAAATTAGTAAAAGAGAGAGAACATAAAAAAACATGGAGTCGGCCGTCCACACCCCTAAGCCCATTGTCCTCAGTCAGGCCACTTACAAAAGGCGCTAATGTTTTTCAGCCAGGGGCTGCCTCGATATGATTCAGCTTTTTCCCGGGCTCTGAGAGCCTATGGGAGCCGTAGGAAGTGTCACGTTACAGCAAAGATCCTCAGTCTTCAATAAACAGAGACAAGAAGAACAAGATCTTGTCAGAGAGGGCGCTTCCTGAACAGAATCTTCTCAGGTTTTGGCCTGCCAAATGAGTTCTGTTATACTCACAGACACCATTCAAACAGTTTTAGAAACTTTGGAGTGTTTCCTATCCAAAGCTAATAATTATATGCATATTCTAGTTTCTGGGCAGTAGTAATCGGGTACGTTATTTATCCGGCCGTGTAAATACTGCCCCCTATCCCTAACAGGTTTTCCTCACCTACACATAGAATAATATCATTATCCACCCCCCTCCCCACCTACACATAGAATAATATGATTATCCACCCCCCTCATAACCTACACATAGAATAATATCATTATCACCCCCCTCCCCACCTACACATAGAATAATATCATTATCACCCCCCCACCTACACAGAGAAAAATATCATTATCCACCCGCCTCCCCACCTTCACATAGAAAAATATCATCATCACCCCCCTCCCCACCTACACATAGAATAATATCATTATCACCACCCTCCCCCTTCCCCACCTACACATAGAATAATATCATTATCACTCGCTCCCCACCAACAAAAATAATAATATCATTATCACACCCCTCCCCACCTACACATAGAATAATATCATTATCACCCCCCTCCCCACCTACACATAGAATAATATCATTATCCACCCCCCTCCCCACCTACACATAGAATAATATCATTGTCCACCCCCCTCCCCACCTACACATAGAATAACATCATTATCTTCCCCCCTACCCAGCTACACATAGAATAACATCATTATCTACCCCCCTACACATAGAATAATATCATTATCACCCCCCCTCCCCACCTACACATAGACTAATATCATTATCCACCCCCCTCCCCACCTACACATAGAATAATATCATTATCCACCCCCCTCCCCACCTACACATAGAATAACATCATTATCCACCCCCCTCCCCACCTACACATTGAATAATATCATTATCCACCCCCTCCCCACCTACACATAGAATAACATCATTATCACCCCCCCTACACATAGAATAATATCATTATCACCCCCCACTCCCCACCTACACATAGACTAATATCATTATCACCCCCGTCCCCACCTACAGATAGAATAATATCATTATCCACCTCCCTCCCCACCTACACATAGAATAATATCATTATCCACCTCCCTCCCCACCTACACATAGAATAACATCATTATCTACCCCCCTACACATAGAATAATATCATTATCACCCCCCCCTCCCCACCTACACATAGACTAATATCATTATCACCCCCCCTCCCCACCTACACATAGAATAACATCATTATCTACCCCCCTACACATAGAATAATATCATTATCACCCCCCCTCCCCACCTACACATAGACTAATATCATTATCACCCCCCCCTCCCCACCTACACATAGACTAATATCATTATCACCCCCCTCCCCACCTACACATAGAATAATATCATTATCCACCCCCCTCCCCACCTACACATAGAATAATATCATTATCACTCGCTCCCCACCAACAAAAATAATAATATCATTATCACACCCTCCCCACCTACACATAGAATAATATCATTATCACCCCCCTCCCCACCTACACATAGAATAATATCATTATCCACCCCCCTGCCCACCTACACATAGAATAATATCATTGTCCACCCCCCTCCCCACCTACACATAGAATAACATCATTATCTACCCCCCTACCCAGCTACACATAGAATAACATCATTATCTACCCCCCTACACATAGAATAATATCATTATCACCCCCCCTCCCCACCTACACATAGACTAATATCATTATCCACCCCCTCCCCACCTACACATAGAATAATATCATTATCCACCCCCCTCCCCACCTACACATAGAATAACATCATTATCCACCCCCCTCCCCACCTACACATTGAATAATATCATTATCCACCCCCTCCCCACCTACACATAGAATAACATCATTATCACCCCCCTACACATAGAATAATATCATTATCACCCCCCCTCCCCACCTACACATAGACTAATATCATTATCACCCCGTCCCCACCTACAGATAGAATAATATCATTATCCACCTCCCTCCCCACCTACACATAGAATAATATCATTATCCACCTCCCTCCCCACCTACACATAGAATAACATCATTATCTACCCCCCTACACATAGAATAATATCATTATCACCCCCCTCCCCACCTACACATAGACTAATATCATTATCACCCCCCTCCCCACCTACACATAGAATAACATCATTATCTACCCCCCTACACATAGACTAATATCATTATCACCCCCCTCCCCACCTACACATAGAATAAAATCATTATCCACCCCCCTCCCAACCTACACATAGAATAACATCATTATCACCCCCCTCCCCACCTACACATAGAATAATATAATTCCCCCCCCCACCACAAAGTTGACGATTATTAACATTCTCTATAAACTCTCAGTTCTGCACAGATAAGAGGACTCTGAACAAGTAATGGTTTGTTCCCTCGACGTGTAACATTCACACACACATGCACACACACACAATGATGCTCTCTTGTTGGACTCACCTGCACAGCGTCCAGTGTAAGTAGAGACTCTGAACCCAGGTTGACACTGGCAGTTGTAGCTCCCGATGGTGTTGAGGCAAATGGTGTTGTTGCCACAAAGCTGTGGTGTCTCCTGGCACTCATCGAGGTCTGAAGAGAGAAGGAAACGTGGGGTGTGTTCAAAACATTTTGCAACAAAAATACTTTTCTATTGGACAACTTCCTGAACAGAGGAAATAAGGAGATAGGAGCCAAAGCAATGTTTAATTCCCTTGACATGCAGCATTCACACACACACACTCAGACATTTGAATACTCACCCTTACAATCCCCATTGGGAGGAGTGAAGTTGACAGTCGTTGTGGATATGAACCCAGGAAGACACTGACAGTAGTAGCTCCCATGTGTGTTGTAACACATGGTATTACTTCCACAGGGTGGGGCACTGTCCCACTCTTTACACTCATCTGTATCAACACACAGTGTTCTCCCTTTGGCTATGAAGCCAGGGTCACAACCTTTGGCCTCTAGGTTCCCCAGTACAGTGAAATGAAGACCTGTGTGGAGAGGGAATGGGGAGAGTGAGAGAGAGAGAGAGAGAGAGAGAGATGAGAATTGACTAGAATTGACAGAGAAAGGTCATGAGCAGGTTGGATCCTGCATTTTTCAGCATGTTCTTAATTTAAAAAAATATTGATTTAGAGTTAGATAAACTTTGATTTTTTTGTCAGGGACATATACAGGATGCTACCCTCTACAACATAACCTTCACTCTAAATTAAAACCCAAAACCTACAAACTGATTTTGGACGAAATAACAGAATCACCTTCAAGGTTTACAACTACCAAAGAGTATTAATCCAACGCAATACAGCAAATGTTCTGGAAAACAACAGAAACCTGAAAACACCATCCAACCTGGAATGGAGTGAGTAATGTTTAGTCTGAAGCTATATTTATTTCCAAAAGTCAAGAAGAAAAATACATTACATTACTTTATAAGGACTGAATGCTAAATTAAGGCTGCCAAGCTTGATACAATTTCAATTAGCACTGAGATGTCAAGTCAGAGGTGTCAAAGCCCTTTAGCTCAACAATGGCAGGAAGGTCACACAGTCTACTTGAACAAAATGGAGAGGCCTTAGAAGCTGCCTCCCGCTGTTCAGAGGTAGTTAAAATACAGTACCCTGTGTATGTAAAAAATGATAAGGCAAGAAAAGAGTACAAAATGAAGCTCCTTATGGAAAATCAAGAGACACTTTTTGCTGACTAGTATAAAAACGGGAACATCAGTAACCTCATCCTCCACACAGACCATCCCCTGGCATGGCACAGTGCTATATTAACACACTACCCCTCTGTTAAGTGTTACCGAGGGGTGGAAACTCAGGATACTAGACAACGAGGACTCTGAGTCAGCTAATATAAATCTCTATAAGTCTGGAACAGTATTGGTACAGGGCAACCCCAAACAGTTTCAGCTGGACTTTCACTTAATCAAAGAATTATCTCAGCAGGAGAAGCTCTCCCATGAGAAAGATATCCCCACCCCGAGTAGGTTAGACCACTAGGCTACCTGGGGAGGCAGGAAGCCTAGTGGTTAGAGCATTGGACTAGTAACCGGAAGGTTGCTAGATTGAATCCCTGAGCTGACAAGTTAAAAATCTGTCGTTCGGCCCCTGAACAAGGCAGATAACCCACTGTTCCTAGGCTGTCATTGTAAATAAGAATTTGTTCTTAACTGACTTGCCTAGTTAAATAAAATACAAATATATGTAATTTCAGGCACTTGTCAGCCCGGCTTGTAGATTATTATTAGCATGGGTCCAAAATATGTGCCATGAAATATTTGAAAATACAAAATGTCACAGACGGGCTAGTTTGGCAAATGTTTTACTCAGCCCGGTCTGAAAAGTACTAGCCTTGGACTAGCTTAATTCCTATCCCTGTCTACACCACGGTACTCTGGACCTCGTTGGGATGCAAAAATATTTTCTTTAAATTTGTGCATCCCAAATGGCACTCTATAGGCTACTGTGGGCCCTTGGGGCTTAGTAGTATAATCACTACTGCCTAATTTCCTGAGTTGACTAAATTCACTCCATATCGCCCTAAAGTTTCGTTGCCATCTGGGATTATGCATTAATCTGTCCCTAAAGGTGCGCTGCCATCTGGGATGATGTGTTAATCTGTCCCTAAAGGTGCGCTGCCATCTAGGATTACGCGGTTATCTCGATTGGCAACTACTACTGATTATGTGGACTGGGGAGTGAGCTTCGGAAAATGGGTATTTAAATGTTTATTTTATCTTAGTTCACGCATTAAATAACCCGTACCGACTGGTAAAGCATTCTGGATTATAGACTTGCCTTTGGTGACGGGAAAAGGTTCTGGGAAACAGCTAAACCAGAAGATTGAGATGTGGCCTTCAGCGACTGCAGCGAAGAGATGCTGTGTTTGGTTGATTTCACATACAAGTTAATAATTTGCATTTGGTTTATGGAACTTCATTCAATAGCTAATTTACAAGATCCACTAATTACTATGCATTCTATAGTTGTTAAAAGTTGATAATTAGTCACTTCAGAATTGTCATGTTGGAGGCAGGGGTTAGGTTCTCTGTATTAATTGTTTTGAGAACAAAGACTCAAGAGCTACATTGGAATTTTGCTCTATTTTAATTCACTTACAAATTATGCTGATGAATTTATGAATATAACACCATTATCATTTGTGTAATATTGTTACGAACCGGCTCAGAGTTCGCAACAAAAGGGAGACAACGTGGAGACAAGGAGTATCAAAAGATATATTTATTAACTAAAGTAAACTAAGTAATTAGCAATGGTGTGTGTAATCAGTAGCGTAAGTGAGTGCTTGCATGCATAAATGTAATAATGCAGGGTGTTGAAGGGTGCCAAAGCAAACAACCAAAAACAACAAGGTGTCTGCATGGAGAGAGTCTCCCCAATGACTGTGGAAGAGGTGTCTTTATCCTGGGACACACCCGGGCCCAGGTGTTTCCCATGTAGTTGACGACCCTCCCAACTTCCCCCCCTTGGCATCCTAATAAGAAACAAGAGCCAAGAGAGAAAATACAGCAGACAGAGTGGTAGGGTCGTCACACAAAATGTGCTTTTGCCGAAAAGCTATTTTAAAATCTGACATAGCGGTTGCATAGAGGAGGTCTGTATCTATAATTCTTAAAATAATTGTTATGTATTCTGTCAACGTTTATCATGAGTAATTTAGTAAATTCACCGGAAGTTTTGGGTGGGTATGCTAGTTCTGAACATCACATGCTAATGTAAAAAGCTGGTTTTTGATACAAATATGAACTTGATTGAAGAAAACATGCATGTATTGTATAACATAATGTCCTAGGAGTGTCATCTAATGAAGATCAAAGGTTAGTGCTGCATTTAGCTGTGGTTTGGTTTTTTCATAATTACTACCCTTTTTAGAACGAGGCAGAGGACCAACACAATCAATTATCAGGTACTCAAAAGGTTGGCTGAGTACAGGAATAGGAAACAGTGGTACCAGCTTAATAGCTTGATTAGGTTTACCAGTTAACTGACAGGTGTGACAAGTTTTGATGAAATCAGAAACATCTCTCTTCAATCTAGGCCAAAAGACATTTCTTAATATGCGATTGTAGGTTTTCCTCACACCCATATGTCCAGCAACGTCGTTGTGAGAAGTTGTCAAAACTAACTCACGAAGCTTAACTGGTACCACAACCTGACTAATCGCCTCCCCCCAAACTACATGAGACACCCATTTTCTCATCAGAACATCCTCTTGGAGAAAATAGCCATGTGCGACATCTCCCAACTCATCGATCAGATCGGAGTGGGATACAGATAACGGGATAACAGGGAAAACAGTGACAGACTTCTTTGTGGTGTTCTCATTTATCGGCGCAGTGACCAGTTCGCCATGAATCATAGAACGCGTCACTGCACACGCAGAGAACACCTCTGGGAAACTCTGCGCGCTCTCATCAGGAATCCCTACAATTGACGGCTTATTGGAAACACTAGAGATGGAAACACGACAGGCCACACGCTCACCAGCCAAGTTTTTCCCAAGGATAACGTCGATACCCTCAATAGGTAATGAAGGACGCACCCCCACAACAACCTCACCTTTCACCAGTCCACAATCCAACATTAGTCTATGCAATGTAACTGACAGAGTGGTCAAACCTATTCCCCTAATTAGAACACTATTCCCCGAATCAGTCTCAGCAGAGAACGGTAACAGATTCCAACACAAATGATTCAGAGGCACCTGTGTCTCTTAGGATCTTCACTGGCACTAGGTTCTTACTTCCTAACAGAGACACAAAACCCTCTGTAATGAAAGGTAAATAGTCTGGATCAATATGGACTTTCACCTGCCCCTGGGCATGAGACAATGTGTCAGGAGTGAACTGCTGTGGAACAGGTGCAGCTAACGCCGTAGGCTTAGATTTAACAAAAGCACTTGTAGTGAATTTATCCTTAGACCTAAGAACCGGACATTCATTTTTCCAATGACCTGAGCCTAGACAGTAGTGACACTTGACCCAAGTCAGTTTTACCACGGGAGTCAGGCTCAACCCTAGTTGAATAAAACTCTGCCCGTGAACCAGAGTATCTCGGTGAGCGAGGCCCAAATCTCTCCGAACGCCTCCACTCACTCCGATTACAGGGTTCTGCAAAAACAGTTTTGTGAGTCAAAACATATTAGTCCGCCAAAACCGCAGCTTCAGCGACAGTCTTTACTTTTCACTCGTTAATGTACGTCGCTATACGATCAGGGATTGTGTCCTTAAATTACTCTAACATAATCAGCTCACACAGCCCTTGGAAAGTCATAACTGCAGAGGCAGAACACCAGCGATTAAACTGAAGATAATTCTCGTGCAAACTCAACATGAGTCTGCTTATCATCCCTTTTTAAAGTTCTAAATCGTTAGCGGTAAGCCTCAGGGACCAATTCGTAAATCTGTAACACAGCCATTTTAACCTTGTCATAACTGACACTGTCGGCTACACTAAGAGCTGAATATGCTTCCTGCGCTTTACCAGTCAGCACACATTGCAACATTAAAGTGCGGTCAGAATCAGGCCAACTCCTAGCGTTAGCAACACGTTAGCAACACGGGCTACAGTGCATTAACTAAAGTAAACTAAGTAATTAGCAATGGTGTGAGCAATCAGTAGCGTAAGTAAGTAAGTGAGTGCTTGCTTGCTTGCATGCATGCATGCATGCATGCATGCATGCATGCATGCATGCATAAATGTAATAATGCAGGGTGTTGAAGGGTGCCAAAGCAAACAACCAAAAACAACAAGGTGTCTGCATGGAGAGAGTCTCCCCAATGACTGTGGAAGAGGTCTCTTTATCCTGGGACACACCCGGGCCCAGGTGTTTCCCATGTAGCTGACGACCCTCCCAACTCCGCCCACCGGCATCCTAATAAGGAAACAAGAGCAAAGAGAGAAAATACGGCAGACAGAGTGGGAGGGTCGTCACAATATTCTGATATACTGTATTTAGAGAGATATTGTCACCTCTGGTTAATACTCATGAGTATTCACCCCTTTTTGATTTCTTCACATTTTATTGTGCTACAAAGTGGGATTAAAATGGACAAAAATAAATAAACAATCTACACAAAATACTCTGTAATATCAAAGTGGAAGAAAATTCAATAAAACAAATATTAATTGATAAAAAACCACTAATATACATTGATAAGGTAAGTCAATACATGGGTCAATACATGGGTCAATACATGGGTCAATACATGGGCCAATACAAGGGTCAATACATGGGTCAATACATGGGTCAATACAAGGGTCAATACATGGGTCAATACATGGGTCAATACATGGGCCAATACAAGGGTCAATACATGGGTCAATACATGGGTCAATACATGGGTCAATACATGGGTCAATACATGGGTCAATACATGGGTCAATACAAGGGTCAATACATGGGTCAATACATGGGTCAATACATGTGTCAATACATGGGTCAATACATGGGTCAATACATAGGTCAATACATGGGTCAATACATGGGTCAATACATGGGTCAATACATGGGTCAATACATGGGTCAATACATGGGTCAATACATGGGTCAATACAAGTTGGAAACACATTTTGCAGTGATTACAGCTGTGAGAGTTCTTGGGTAAATCTCTAAAAGGTTTTTTTGCAGTAGTACTTTAGTGTCTTGTTGCATACAGGATGCATGTTTCAGCTAAAGGGGAAGTCCAATAGATCAATGTAATGCAATTGAATTGGAGTCATGAATAAGGGTTAGCTTAAAGAGGGCTGTGTTATTACTATTATTATTAGTGGGAGTAGTAGTAGTGATAGTAGTGGTAGTAAGTGTAGAATTAGTAGTGAGTAGTCAGGAGTATAGAAGTAGTAGTAGTAGTAGTGGTATAGAAGTAGTACTAGTAGAGATATTAAAGCTAGGTTACTAAACTGAAGTATAGTAGAGAAGACAGAGATATTATAGCTAGGTTACTAAACTGAAGTATAGTACAGAAGACAGGGATATTATATCTTGGTTACTAAACGTAAAGGGGAATATCATTCAAAAACTATATTTTGGTATTTGTTTCATTATGTTTTGCATGTCAGCAGTAAAGTTGTCAAGATTTTGGACTTTTAAGAAGAAAAGTGTCTCCAGCCACATCATCATGATAATTTATGTTTATCACTGAACACAGAATGATTCCATGCAACTTACTATGTGACTTGTTAATGTCACGGTTGTCGTTGGGAAAGGAGGACCAAAATGCAGCAGGTATGTGGTTGCTCATCTTGAACTTTTATTAGACTCAAAATGAACACCAAAATAACAAAACGAACTCACGATCAACGAACAGTCTTCTCTTGCTCACACACGCTAGACAAGAAACAATCTCCCACAAAACCTAC
Organism: Salmo trutta; assembly: GCF_901001165.1. NCBI lineage: Eukaryota > Metazoa > Chordata > Actinopteri > Salmoniformes > Salmonidae > Salmo > Salmo trutta. The sequence continues at coordinate 23,253,478 of NC_042994.1, forward strand.
ACCAAACAATTACCCATATATAGGACTCTCAATCAGAGGCAACGAGGAAGCACCTGCCTCCAATTGAGAGTCCCAAACCCCCATTAACCTAACATAGAAATACACTCACTAGACTAAACATAGAAATACATAAACCTAGAACATAAACCAAAACCCGGAAATAATAAATCAAACGCCCTTCTACAAAAACACCACCCCGAAACACATAAAACAAATACCCTCTGCCACGTCCTGACCAAACTACCATAACAATTAACCCTTATACTGGTCAGGACGTGACAGTTAAGCACATTTTTACTCCTGAACTTATGTAGGCTTGACATAACAAAGGGGTTGAATACTTAATGACTTTTCATTTTTTTATTATTTTCGAAAATGATCTACAAGCAAAATTCCTCTTTGACGTTATGTATATTGTGTGTAGATAAGTGACACAACCTCTACATGTAATCCATGTTAAATGCAGGCTGTAACACAACAAACATTAAACGTGGAAAAAGTCAAGTGGTGTGATTACTTTCTGAAGGCACTGTATGGCTTTACAAAAAGCTGTGTTTGTCATCTGGCAGCTTTGTTTCCTGTGGTGTGTGTGCGTGTATGTGTGTGTTTGTGAGGGTGAGATCATGACTGACAATTTCAGTCAGACAGCAGGCCTCACACACACTGAAGGTCTTTATGACACACACACACACACACACACACACACACACACACACACACACACACACACACACACACAGAGGGTCTATATGAAGTGATATAGACTACCTCCCTTCAACAATAGACACTGTGTCAGAGTTCATCTCTCTCTTCCTCATTTCTTCTTCTCTCTTTCTCTCACTCTACATTTTTTTCTGTTGGTCTGTCTCTCCTTTTTCCTCTTTCTTGACCCCCTCTCTCTATCTCTTTCTTACTCTTTACCACCCTCTCTGTCCCTCCCTGAGACGTGGATGTAGATTAAGGCAGTTCCCTGCACCTCTCTGATTCATAGGGGTTGAGTTAAACACGGAAGACACATTTCTGTTGAATGCATTGTTGTGCAACTGGCTCTTAGAAAAAAAGGTGCTATCTAGAACCAAAAAGGGTTCTTCGACTGTCCCCATAGGAGAACCCTTTTTGGTTCCATGTAGAACTATTTTGGGTTCCATGTAAAAACCCTTACCGCAGAGGGTTCTACATAGAACCCAAAAGAGTTCTACATTAAACAAAACAAAAAAAATCTATGGGGACAGCCAAAGAACCCTTTTGGAAGCCTGTTTTCTAAGAGTGTAGGTATTCCCTTCCCCTCATTCTATGTATATTTCATTCTCATGTTTTTGTCGGTAGCTCTCTGTCCCCCCCCTCTCTCACACACACACACCATCTCTCTCCCCCTCCTCCCTCTCGCTCTACCCCCCCCTCCATACTCATATCAAATACATATCAAATACTTTTTAAAACATTTCAGGGCCATTCATTTCTAGCCTGTCTGAAGTGTCGTATGGGCAGGGTTTGTACTGTAGCTACTATTCTATTGGTTCAATTATGTTAGGCAAGCTCAATCAAGCCCAGATTAACTATTTGCAATGATATCGGGTAGTATTTGAACTACCTGAACATAGTACTACATCCATAACATCCATAACATAACTACCTGAACATAGTACTACATCCATAACATAACTACCTGAATTTTTTTTTGTTCACCTTTATTTAACCAGGTAGGCAAGTTAAGAACAAGTTCTCATTTAAAACTGCGACCTGGCCAAGATAAAGCAAAGCAGTGTGACACAGACAACAACACAGAGTTACAAATGGAGTAAACAATAAACAAGCCAATAACACAATAAACAAGTCAATGATACAGTAGAAAAAGAAAAAGAAAAAGAAAGTCTATATACAGTGTGTGCAAAAGGCATGAGGAGGTAGGCAATAAATAGGCCATATGAGCGAATAATTACAATTTAGCAGATTAACACTGGAGTGATAAATGAGCAGATGATGATGTGCATGTAGAGATACTGGTGTGCAAAAGAGAAGAAAAGTAAATAAAATAAAAACAGTATGGGGATGAGGTAGGTAGATTGGGTGGGCAATTTACAGATGGACTATGTACAGCTGCAGCGATCGGTTCGCTACTCAGATAGCTGATGTTTAAAGTTGGTGAGGGAAATAAAAGTCTCCAACTTCAGTGATTTTTGCAATTCGTTCCAGTCACTGGCTGCAGAGAACTGGAAGGAAAGGCGGCCTAATGAGTTGTTGGCTTTGGGGATGATCAGTGAGATACACCTGCTGGAACGTGTGCTACGGGTGGGTGTTGTTATCATGACCAGTGAACTGAGATAAGGTGGAGCTTTACCTAGCATAGACTTATAGATGACCTGGAGCCAGTGGGTCTGGCGACGAATATGTAGCGAGTGCCAGCCGACTAGAGCATACAGGTCGCAGTGGTGGGTGGTATAAGGTGATTTGGTAACAAAACGGATGGCACTGTGATAGTCTGCATCCGGTTTGCTGAGTAGAGTATTGGAAGCTATTTTGTAGATGACATCGCCGAAGTCAAGGATCGGTAGGATAGTCAGTTTTACTAGGGTAAGTTTGGCGGCGTGAGTGAAGGAGGCTTTGTTGCGAAATAGAAAGCCGATTCTAGATTTGATTTTGGATTGGAGATGTTTAATATGAGTCTGGAAGGAGAGTTTACAGTCTAACCAGACACCTAGGTATTTGTAGTTGTCCACATCTTCTAGGTCGGAACCGTCCAGGGTGGTGATGCTAGTCGGGCGGGCGGGTGCGGGCAGCGAAAGGTTGAAAAGCATGCATTTGGTTTTACTAGCATTTAAGAACAGTTGGAGGCCACAGAAGTAGTGTTGTACGGCATTGAAGCTCGTTTGGAGGTTAGTTAACACAGTGTCCAAGGAAGGGCCAGAAGTATACAGACTGGTGTCGTCTGCGTAGAGGTGGATCAAGGAATCTCCCGCAGCAAGAGCGACATCATTAATATATACAGAGAAAAGAGTCGGCCCGGGAATTGAACCCTGTGGTACCCCAATAGAGACTGCCAGAGTTCCGGACAACATGCCCTCCGATTTGACACACTGAACTCTGTCTGCAAAGTAGTTGGTGAACCAGGCGAGGCAGTCGTTAGAAAAACCAAGGCTATTGAGTCTGCCAATAAGAATACGGTGATTGACAGAGTCGAAAGCCTTGGCCAGGTCGATGAAGACGGATGTCAGTTATGATATCATTTAGTACCTTGAGCGTGGCTGAGGTGGACCCGTGACCGGCTCGGAAATCAGATTGCACAGCGGAGAAGGTACGGTGGGATTCGAAATGGTCAGTGATCTGTTTATTAACTTTGCTTTCAAAGACTTTGGATAGGCAGGGCAGGATGGAAATAGGTCTGTAACAGTTGGGGTCTAGGGTGTTACCCCTTTCGAAGAGGGGGATGACCGTGGCAGCTTTCCAATCTTTAGGGATCTCGGATGATACGAAAGAGAGGTTGAACAGACTGGTAAAAGGGGCTGCAACAATGGCAGCAGATAGTTTTAGAAAGAGAGGGTCCAGATTGTCTAGCCCAGCTGATTTGTACGGGTCCAGGTTTTGCAGCTCTTTCAGAACATCTGCTATCTGGATTTGGGTGAAGGAGAAGCTGGGGAGGCTTGGGCAAGTAGCTGCGGGGGGGGGGGGGGGGCGGAGCTGTTGGCCAGGGTTAGGGTAGCCAGGAGAAAGGCATGGCCAGCCGTTGAGAAATGCTTGTTGAAATTTTCGGTTATCATGGATTTATCAGTTGTGACCGTGTTACCTAGCCTCAGTGCAGTGGGCAGCTGGGAGGAGGTGCTCTTGTTCTCCATGGACTTTACAGTGTCCCAAAACTTTTTGGAGTTAGAGCTACAGGATGCAAATTTCTGCTTGAAAAAGCTAGCCTTTGCTTTCCTGACTGACTGCGTGTATTGGTTCCTGACTTCCCTGAACAGTTGCATATCGCGGGGACTATTCGATGCTATTGCAGTCCGCCACAGGATGTTTGTGCTTGTCAAGGGCAGTCAGGTCTGGAGTGAACCAAGGGCTATATCTGTTCTTAGTTCTAAATGTTTTGAACGGGGCATGCTTATCTAAGATGGTGAGGAAATTACTTTTAAAGAATGACCAGGCATCCTCGACTGACGGGGTGAGGTCAATATCCTTCCAGGATACCCGGGCCAGGTCGATTAGAAAGGCCTGCTTGCACAAGTGTTTTAGGGAGTGTTTGACAGTAATGAGGGGTGGTCGTTTGACCGCGGACCCATAGCGGACACAGGCAATGAGGCAGTGATCGCTGAGATCCTGATTGAAAACAGCGGAGGGGTATTTGGAGGGCAAGTTGGTCAGGATAACGTCTATGAGGGTGTCCATGTTTACGGATTTAGGGTTGTACCTGGTGGGATCCTTGATGATTTGTGTGAGATTGAGGGCATCTAGCTTAAATTGTAGGACTGCCGGGGTGTTAAGCATATCCCAGTTTAGGTCACCTAACAGAACGAACTCTGAGGCTAGATGGGGGGCGATCAATTCACAAATGGTGTCCAGGGCACAGCTGGGAGCGGAGGGGGGTCAATAGCAGGTGGCAACAGTGAGAGACTTATTTCTGGAGAGATTCATTTTTAAGATTAGAAGTGTTTGGGTATAGAACTGTTTGGGAATAGACCTGGAAAGTATGACAGAACTTTGCAGGCTATCTCTGCAGTTCTATCTTGACGGAAAATGTTGTAGTTGGGTATGGAAATCTCAGAATTTTTGGTGGCCTTCCTAAGCCAGGATTCAGACATGGCAAGGACATCAGGGTTGGCGGAGTGTGCTAAAGCAGTGAGTAAAACAAACTTCGGGAGGAGGCTTCTGATGTTGACATGCATGAAACCAAGGCTTTTTCGATCACAGAAGTCAACAAATGAGGGTGCCTGGGGACACGCAGGGCCTGGGTTTACCTCCACATCACCCGAGGAACAGAGGAGGAGTAGGATGAGGGTACGGCTAAAGGCTATCAAAACTGGTCGCCTAGAGCGTTGGGGACAAAGAATAAAAGGAGCAGATTTCTGGCCGTGGTAGAATAGATTCAGGGCATAATGTGCAGACAGGGGTTTGGTGGGGTGCGGGTACAGCGGAGGTAAGCCCAGGCACTGAGTGATGATAAGAGAGGTTGTATCTCTGGACATGCTGGTTATAATGGGTGAGGTCATCGCATGTGTGGGAGGTGGGACAAAGGAGGTAACAGAGGTATGATGAGTGGAACTAGGGGCTCCATTGTAAACTAAAACAATGATAACTAACCTAAACAACAGTATACAAGGCATATCAACATTTGAGAGAGATACAGCGGGGCATAAAGTAATCACAGGTGTTAATTGGGAGAGCTAGCTAGACAACAACGGGTGAGACAACAGCTGATCAGCTAAAACAACAACAACAGGTAAAATGGCGATGACTTGGCAGAGAGGGTTGGTTCACTACACACACAGCCTGAGTTCGCGGCTGGGGCCGACAGATAAACAAAAAATAAACAGAATGGAGTGGAGTACCGTGATTAATGGACAGTCCAGCAGGCATCAGCTATGTAGCCAAGTGATCATAGGGTCCAGGGGGCAGCGATAGATGGAACAGGGAAGCCGCGTAGTAGTCGCTACTACGCTAGCACGCGGGCTACACAGCATTTAAAGTTAGTAGCCCTGGGCTAGTAGAAGCGTCTGCTTCGGCATCTGACGGAGGCCGGTTGAAGGCACAGCGGATGGAGTATTCGTCTGCAGACCAGTCGTGGTGGTGCGGCTGGGCACTGTGTCGACAAATGATCCAAGCCAGATGGCGAAAGAGGTATTGTAGTTGTAGTAATTTAGTTTGCTAGCCGGGAGATGCGCCTGGCTCACGGCTAACTGGTGCTAGCTTCGGGTCAGGGGCGTTAGCCACTATAGCCACACGGTAGCAGCGGTGATCCAGTGCCAAGGTCCAGAGCTTACGGCAAGGATCCGGTGGAGTAGTGGGTGCTAGCCGTGTTTGGGTGGAGTTCGGGTGAACAACTGAGTAGGCCGGGAGGTGGGCCTCAGGGATAGCTTCGGTACTAGGTAACTCGGTGGGTGCTAGCTAGCTGTGAAGATCAGGAGTAATGGTCCAGGGATTACGGCAGCAATCCGGCGTTGTAGTGGAGAGACAGTCCGATACTGGTAGGCTGGCGAGTATTATCCAGGGTAAAAAAAGGGCTGGTATCTGTGCAGAAGGTAAAGGCCGCTAGCAGTGGCTAACAATGACTAAATAGCTTGTAGCTAAATTAGCTGGTTAGCTTCTGATGGCTAGGTGGTTCTTGCTATAAGGTCTAAAAATTTAAAATAATAGCGGTTCTGTATCACATTGGGTGAGGCAGGTTACCGGAAGGTATAATTGAATTAAAATGGAAAAGAGATATATGCAAATCAAGTTGAAAGCTATGATCATTACAAGTTTTGAGGGAGTGTGCAATTGTCACGTCCTGACCCGTTAAAGGGGTTGTTTGTTATTGTTGTTTGGGCAGGGCGTGGCAGGGGGTGTTTGTTTAGTGTGTTTCGGGGTTTGTTGGGTAATGTTCTATGTTAGTATATTTCTATGTTCTTTCTAGGTCTTCTATTTCTGTGTGTAGTTTATTGTGTTGACCTTCAATTGGAGGCAGCTGTTCCTCGTTGCCTCTAATTGAAGGTCCTATTTAATAGGGGTGTTTTTTTCCATGGGATTTGTGGGTTGTTGTTCCGTGTTTAGCGTTGAGCCTGACTGTCACGTCCTGACCAGCAGGTGGAGTAGGTGTTAAGTGTTGGTCAGGGCGTGGCAGAAGAAGTTGGGTTTTCTTTGTTCTGTCTAGGTTGGGTGTTTCTATGTAGAGGTAATTGGGGTGGACTTACAATTGAAGGCAGCTGTGTGGTGTTGCCTTTGATTGGAAGTCCTATATTAGTTGGGTGTGTTTGTCTGTGTGTTTGTGGGGAATTGTTGTGAGCACTGCTTTGTTTGGTTTAGCCTGCCACACGTCACATTGTGAGTATTTTTTGTTGTTTTGTTTTATCTCAAGTGGATACTTTACATGTTTTTATCAGTAATAAACATGAGTGTCCACAATCCCGCTGCGCCTTGGTCCTCCTTCGACGACAATCGTGAGAGAATTCCCCACCAACACAGGACCAAGCAGCGGAAGAAGGATGGCAAGGACTGGGAGACCGAGAGGCACCCCCAATAATTTTTTAGGGGGGGGCACAAGGGCTGTGTGACGGAGCTGCCCGCCAGTCAACAGTCGCCAGAGCTGCCCGCCAGTCAACAGTCGTCAGAGCTGCCCGCTAGTCAACAGTCGTCAGAGCTGCCCGCCAGTCAAGAGTCGTCAGAGCTGCCCGCCAGTCAACAGTCGTCAGAGCTGCCCGCCAGTCAACAGTCGTCAGAGCTGCCCGCCAGTCAACAGTCGTCAGAGCTGCCCGCCAGTCAACCATCACCAGAGCTGCCCGCCAGTCAACAGTCGTCAGAGCTGCCCGCCAGTCAACAGTCGTCAGAGCTGCCCGCCAGTCAACAGTCGTCAGAGCTGCCCGCCAGTCAACAGTCGTCAGAGCTGCCCGCCAGTCAACAGTCGTCAGAGCTGCCCGCCAGTCAACAGTCGCCAGAGAGGTCAGACTGCGCTGAACTGCCGGAGTGGCCAGACTGCGCTGAACTGCCGGAGTGGCCAGACTGCGCTGAACTGCCGGAGTGGCCAGACTGCGCTGAACTGCCGGAGTGGCCAGACTGCCCTGAACTGCCGGAGTGGCCAGACTGCCCTGAACTGCCGGAGTGGCCAGACTGCCCTGAACTGCCGGAGTGGCCAGACTGCCCTGAACTGCCGGAGTGGCCAGACTGCCCTGAACTGCCGGAGTGGCCAGACTGCCCAGACTGTCCCGAGTGGCCAGACTGCCCAGACTGTCCCGAGTTGCCAGACTGCCCAGACTGTCCCGAGTGGCCAGACTGCCCAGACTGTCCCGAGTTGCCAGACTGCCCAGACTGTCCCGAGTTGCCAGACTGCCCAGACTGTCCCGAGTTGCCAGACTGCCCCGAGCTGCCAGACTGCCCAGACTGTCCCGAGCTGCCAGACTGCCCAGACTGTCCCGAGCTGCCAGAATGTCCCGAGTTGCCGGACTGCCCGGACTGTCCCGAGTTGCCGGACTGCCCCGAGCCGCCGGACTGCCCAGACTGCCTGGAACAGCCAGAACCTGAGCCGCCTCCAACATAGGTGGGTTGGGGAGGGGGGGGTGTAGCACAGTGCCGTCGTTGACGGCAGCCACCCTCCCTTCCCTCCCTGTAGTTTTTTCGGGTTGTTTTGGGTGTTTTGTGTTTTTTCTTTTGAAGGTGCATTCGGGGTCTGCACCTTTAGGGGGGGTAATGTCACATCCTGACCAGCAGGTGGAGTAGGTGTTAAGTGTTGGTCAGGGCGTGGCAGAAGAAGTTGGGTTTTCTTTGTTCTGTCTAGGTTGGGTGTTTCTATGTAGAGGTAATTGGGGTGGACTTACAATTGAAGGCAGCTGTGTGGTGTTGCCTTTGATTGGAAGTCCTATATTAGTTGGGTGTGTTTGTCTGTGTGTTTGTGGGGAATTGTTGTGAGCACTGCTTTGTTTGGTTTAGCCTGCCACACGTCACATTGTGAGTATTGTTTGTTGTTTTGTTTTTTCTCAAGTGGATACTTTACATGTTTTTATCAGTAATAAACATGAGTGTCCACAATCCCGCTGCGCCTTGGTCCTCCTTCGACGACAATCGTGACACTGACAGGACTGTCTTCGTCGTCATTGTTTGTTATTTTGTTTTTGTATCACGTTCCTTCTAAATAAAAGAAGAAGATGAGCATTCACATTCCCGCTGCGTTTTGGTCCAATTCCTACGGCGAGCGTGACAGAACTACCCACCACCAACGGACCGAGCAGCGGAGGAAGGAGCAGCAGAGCTCTTTGGATTCATGGACATGGGAGGAAATTTTGGACGGGGCAGGACCTTGGCACCAGGCTGGGGAGTACCGGCGACCTAAGGAGGAGCTGGAGGCAGCTAAGGCGGAGCGGAGTCATTACGAGGCATTATACGCGCAGATTGGCAAGTGTGAGAGGCAGCCCCAATAATTTTTTTGGGGGGGGCACACGGGAAGAGTAGCTAGGTCAGATAATAGACCTAAGCCTACTCCCCGTGCTTCATATGGGGAGCAGCGGATCATGAGAACGCCGGTCTATGCGGAAGTGCGCACGATCTCGCCCATGCGCACGCAAAGTCCGGTGCGAGCAATCCCAGCCCCTCGCAAGTGCCGTGCTAGAGTGGGCATCCAGCCAGGTAGGAGTATGTCTGCGCAGCACATCTGGCCACCAGTGCGTCTCCTAGGCCCAGGCTACGCTGCGCCTGCTCTACGCACGGCAGCCATCAGGCCTCTGCACAGCCCAGTTCGCCCTGTGCCAGCATTCCGCTCGTGCAGGGCTACTGTTACCACCCAGCCAGGACGGGTTGTGCAGGCTGTGCGCTCCAGAACTCCAGTGCTTGTTCATGGCCCGGTGTATCCAGTTCCCGCTCCTCGCACTAGCCTTGGGGTGCGTGTCTCCAGTCTGGTACCTCCAGTACAAGCCCCACGCACCAGGCCTCCAGTGCGTCAGCCCAGTCCAGTCCAGTACGTGTAGCAATTCAACTATAACTGACTGTGAATTATGAAATAACACCTCTCTCATTTTGTCACTCTCTCACACAAACACACACACACACAGACACACACACACAGACACACACACACACACACACACACACACACACACACACACACACACACACACACACACACACACACACACAAAACACACACACATACGCACAAACACACAGATAGTCAAGTTACAAAGATATACAAGGTTAGACTCACCCAGAATAAGTAGAAGAGTTCTGGACCCCATCTCAAAGACAGACTGGTATTATATCCACACCAGACAACTAGTAGGATCCTAATAAAACTAGTCCCACAAGAAGAATCAGTCTGAGATTAAATCTGTTTCACAGTTGAATTCAGATTGAAGAAAATCCCAGTTTAACAAGGTTTTTATTCCCTATGATAAGTGGTGAGAAAATAAATAAAATATTCTCACGGTGTGAGCAACAAAAACAGTTTTGCTCTCCTCTCTCTGCTCTCTCTTCCTCTTTCTGTTAGAGTGCTTCCCTTTCTCTCTGTTTCACACTCCCCCCTCTCTCTTCCCTTCCTCTCCGTCCCCTTCTCTTTCTCTCCACATCTTCTGATAAGTGTATATTTGGAACAGAAAATATGGCGCTGTACAATGTGACGCTCATAAATTCAGAGCGTAGTCATATTGTCAGTTTGTAAATTCAGACCGTTTCGCTCTCAGAGCGCACACTGGACTTTTTTTTATTTTCACATAGCTAGCAGTTAGCTCCTACGATTCAGTGTCAGCTCATAACATTCTACTATATTACATACATACATCCCGTAGAAGGATAAATCATGCAATTATTATTCTCAAGCTAACCAAAAGCATTTAGCTACGAACGCCTGTTCTCACCATTTTCAGTTCAATTAATCTAACTTTCTTTAATGGCAACTCATAAGCAGTCCATGTCATTTGTTTCATAGTTGATATATAATCATATTTCATGACAGTGTAACGGTAAGCTTTTTTACAGAAGGACGAAATAACACAATATGTCTGTCAGGGAATGCTATTCTGATATGTCAGATGAAGAGTTAGACCAGAAAGTTAGTGTCATCAAGGCAAGGATGCCCCATGCAGGCTTTAGAATGGTCAAAGGAAGTCTCAGAGCAATGTACAGACTACAATGTGGGGATCTCATGCTTGGTAATAACTACATACATGTATATAGGACTTGCATCCTTGGCACAATAAAGTTATTATATTCTACTCTATCCTTAGGCCTCATTAATGCAATTCAGACTTGAAGTTGATACAACAACTATGATAGCTGAGGTTCAGAGATAGGTTCTGAACTAATATTCATACCAAACGTTTTAGGGTCCATACACAGATCAGCTACGTACTGTAGCTAGCTACACATCCATAGTCATACAGTTATTTTTATCCTCCACTACACAATAAGCAAGTAAATAGTTAGCTACCTATGTTACTTCAGCTGCATTGCAAGACAAGCTTACACAATTGTACATTCAACTTGCAGTAAATGCTTTAGCTAGCTAGTGTCTTTACATCCACTGTTTCGCAAGACAACAGCCTGGTTTTCTGGCTAGCTAGCTGGCTAAGGTTAGCTAGTCAGATAACTTGCTAAATATCGATTTTTGTAGATTAAATTTATGACAAAACAATATGCACAAACGTTTGTCTCTACATTAACTAACATATTCCTCTCAATTGTAAATGTTTTGCTTGAGTCGTTATGACATTATAAGTACTTACATTTGGTTCCACCATAATGGTTTGTCAGCCATCTTCACCCAGGGACGGGTGGCTTGCGTCAAATTTGTCATTGGAACCACTCGATATGATTGGTCATGTAAAAACCTTGGGACCCAAAATCATATTGAGTGCTCTGACTCACCCTTGTGGTGGTCTGGAGCAATGAAGCCGTGACGCTGGGTACCTCTAAGTCCCGCGGTGTAAAATCGCAACTTTTAAATGCAAAACCACAGTAGGTTCCAAGGCGAGGCTACATGTAGTCTCTGGGTTGCAGAGGGTGGAAGGGTGATTTTCCGTGCCACGATGCCACTTTCACTCTTTCCTGAGTCTTTCACACTCTCTCAAGAATGCTACAATTTGATAACCATGAGTCAAGACCTGCAAGACATGTGAGAGACAAACTGGTGGCCATAAGAGAGGTCTGGGAGAAGTGGGTGAAGTGTCTGTCATACCTCTACAACCCTGGGCTTGAAGTAACAATGGATGAGCAACTGGTTCCATTCAGAGGTACATTCTTAGGCTATACAAGTGCTATCTTTTGCTAAAAAAGTTATGTTTACACCTATGCAGTACCTTCAGCAATAATAATAATAATAAACCTCTACTTTAGTAAAAATAACTATTATGACAATTATGTTGTAATAAAAACGTGTGGTGTCCACTGATAAAATGCAGTCTTTCTGCATTGAGAAGAGGGAAAACCCAGATATTCACAAAGTTTGTGATGAATGACAGGTTGTTTCTTCATGCAGAAAAGATTTGGGGTTTAAAATTCCATTAAAACCTGTTGGGGATACGGGGCAGTATTGAGAATAAAAAAAAAATATGTGCCCATTTTTAACTGCCTCCTACACCAACTCAGAAGCTAGGATATGCATATTATTAACAGAGTTGGATAGAAAACACTCTGAATTTTCTAAAACTGTTTGAATGGTGTCTGTAAGTATAACAAAACTCATTTGGCAGGCAAAAACCTGAGAAAAATACAACCATGAAATGAGAATTTTGTGGCTGTACTATTTTTCGAGTCATTGCTAATAGATCACACAGGGACAAAGGATTCATTTCGCACTTCCTACGGCTTCCACTAGATGTCAACGATCTTTATAAAGTTGTTTGAAGCGTCTATGATGAACAGCGACCGGATGACAAGGAAGAGAAGTTGACGTCCCTGGGATGTCTTCACTTCATTATTGTGCGCACCTGCGCATTCATGTGAGTTCATGTGAGGCGAGACATTTTTCAAAAACGTTTTTCAAGACACAGGAGAGGTCGGGTTGAAACATTACTGATGTTTCACGTTAAAAATGGCCCTAAAGATTGATGCTAAACAACGTTTGACATATTTGAACGAACGTAAATAGATTTTTGTTTTTTACTTTTCGTCGCGACTCCCCCCCCCGCACTACTTTTGAGTAGCCTACCGAAGCGCTAACAACATGGAACAACTTGGAGTTATTTGGACATAAATTCTGAACTTTGTCAAAAGAAACCACATTTGTTGTGGACCTGCGATTCCTGGAAGTGCCAATGGATGAAGATAATCAAAGGTAAGGGATTATTGACAATAGTATTATTGATATTAGATGGTTACAAGATGGTGCTAACCTGTATATCCTAGCCTATTGTTCTTAGCACAGCACCCCGTTTATTGCAAAGTGTGATTTCCCAGTAAAGTTATTTTGAAATCTGGCAATGCAGTAGCATTTACGAAATGTTAAACCATAATTCTTTGAATGACAATATTATAATTTACCAATGTTTTCGAATAGTAATTTTGTAAATTGTAACGTTGATTCACCATTTGAGGGGAAAAAAATTCTGAATTTCACCGCTACTGTAAAATGCTGTTTTTGGATATAAATATGAACTTGATGGAACAAAATATGCATGTATTGTATAACAGAATGTCCTAGGAGTGTCATCTGAGGAAGATTGTCAAAGGTTAGTGCATAATTTTAGCTGGTTATCTGCTTTTGGTGACGCCTGTCTTTGAATTGACAAACATTACACACAGCTATTTTCAATGTACTCTCCTAACATAACCTAACTTTATGCTTTCGCCGTAAAGCCTCTTTGAAATCGGACAATGTGGTTGGATTTAGGAGATGTTTATCTTTCAAATGGTGAAAAATAGTTGATTGTTTGAGAAATTGAAATTATTAGATTCTTGCAGTTTTGAATTTCCCGCCATGGTCACTTGACAATAAATCCCAATACCGGGATCAGATCCCCAACAGGTTGCTGCTTTATTTTAGGGGTTAGGTGAAGGCGGGTCATTTTTTACCCTTAGGACAAGAGGAGTATACAGAATGTTAAGACTACACAAGGGTTAGAAGAAAAAAAATGGGATGTACCAATCAAGTATGTGTTATGGCTTTACACCCCTTGCTATATTGTGGATAAAGAGTTACCTGTCTAACAGAACACAGAGGGTGTTCTTTAATGGAAGCCTCTAGAATGTAATGGGGTGGCAGGGTAGCCTAGTGGTTAGAGCGTTGGACTAGTAACCAAACGGTTGCAAGATAAAATCCCTGAGCTGACAAGGAAGAAATCTGTCATTCTACCCTTGAACAAGGCATTTTACCCACTGTTCCTAGGCTGTCATTGAAAATAAGAATTTGTTCTTAACTGACTTCTTTCTAGTTAAATAAATAAATAATAATCCAGGAATAATCAAGAATTCTAGGCCCCTTACTTTTTAAAATATTTACTAACGACATCAAATCAAATCAAATGTTATTTGTCAAATGCTCCAAATACAACAGGTGTAGACCTTAGAGTGAAATGCTTACTTACATGCCCTAAACAACAATGCTGTTTAAAAAATACCTACAAAAGTTATGAATAACAAATAAAAGTAACAAATAATTAAAGAGCAGCAGTAATATAACAATAGCGAGGCTATATACAGGCAGTACAGGTACAGAGTCAATGTGCAGGGGCACTGGTTAGTCGAGGTAATTGAGGGAGGTAGAGTTATTAAAGTGACTATTCATAGATAATAACAAAGAGTAGTAGCAGTGTAAAAGAGGTGGGGGGGCAATGCAAATAGTCTGGGTAGCCATTTGATTAGATGTTCAGGAGTTTTACGGCTTGGGAGTAGAAGCTGTTTAGAAGCCTCTTGGACCTAGACTTGGTGCTCCGGTACCGTAGCAGAGAGAACAGTCTATGACTAGGGTGGCTGGAATCTTAGACAATTTTTAGGGCCTTCCTCTGACACCGCCTGGTATAGAGGTCCTGGATGGCAGGAAGCTTGGTCCCAGTGATGTACTGGGCCGTACGGACTCCCCTCTGTAGTGCCTTGTGGTCGGAGGCAGTTGACTATGCATGTTGACTAAAGCCAGTGTTGACTAAAGCCAGTGTGTCTATGCATGAGGATGACTCAACACTATATATGTCAGCTACTACAGTGACTGAAATGACTGCAACACTTAACAAAGAGCTGCAGTTACTTTCAAAATGGGTGGCAAGGAATAATTTAGTCCTAAATATTTCAAACACTAAAAGCATTATATTTGGGACAAATCATTGACTAAACCCTAAACTTCAAATAAATCTTCAAATGCATGATGTAGAAATTAAGCAAGTTGAGGTGACTAAACTGCTTGGAGTAACCCTGGATAGTAAACTGTCATGGTCAAAACATATTGATACAACTGGAGAAGGAGAAGTCTGTCCAAAGTAAAGCGCTGCTCTACATTCTTAACAGCACTATCAACAAAGCAGGTCCTACAGGCTCTAGTTTTGTCGCACCTGGACCACTGTTCAGTCGTGTGGTCAGGTGCCACAAAGAGGGACTTACTGTAGAAAAAGTGCAGTTGGCTGAGAACAGGGCAGCACGGCTAGCCCTTTGAAGTACACAGAGAGCTAACACTAATAATATGTGTGTCAAACCTTCCTGGCTCAAAGTGGAGGAGAGATTGACTTCCTCAATACTTGTATTTATGAGACGAATGGACATGTTGAATGCACCGAGCCCGTCTGTTTGAATTACTGGCACAAAGCTCGTACACCCATGAATACCCCACAAGACATGCCACGAGAGGTCTCTGCACAGTCCCCAAGTCCAGAACAGACTATGGGAGGCGCACAGTACTACATAGAGCCATGACCACATGGAACTCTATTCCACATCAAGTAACTAATGCAACCAGTAAAATTAGATTTAAAAAACAGGTAAAAATACACCTTATGGAACAGCAGAACTGTGAAGCAAAACAAACATAAGCACAGACACGCATACACACACAATAATATACACACGTACACATGGATTTTGTGTTGTAAACATGTGGTAGTGGAGTAGGGGCCTGAGGGCACACACTTAGTATGTTGTGAAATCTGTTGTGAATGTTTTGTAATGTTTTTAAACTGCTTTAATGTTGCTGGACCCCAGGAAGAGTAGCTGCTGCCTTGGCTGGAACTAATGGGGATCGTTAATAAATACAAATACAACGCAACAACACATACAACTGAAAACTGTCACATCCTTATCATGTTCATAGTGGATCCAAGTTGTTGCCATGGGTAACCAAGTTTACCATCAGATACCAACTAACTAAGATACAAATGAAGACATGAGACAGAGAGGAAGTTGAGGTGGAGATTAAAACACCCAGAATCCCACAGCACACCAGTGGAGAAATGTTACCATGGTAACCATCCTAGTGCGCATCCCAAATGACAACCTTTTATATAGTGCTCTATGGGTCCTGGTCTAATGTAGTGCACTATATAGGGAAAAGGGCCCTGGTCTAATGTAGTGCACTATATAGGGAAAATGGTGCCATTTGGGCCTCAGCACTAGAAAGAGGAAGCTGCCAGTGGAATAACGATATCTACAGCAACAGAGGAAAGTCCCTACTGTAACATAAGCACCACACTCAGATCAGTTTACATAGTCCCTTACTGATCATCATTATCCAGGCTTACACAGTACAACTGAACCTAAACCTGTCCTCATGGGGCGGTTTGCACAGCAGTAACCTCTGTTTGGGGAAGTAGCATGGGGATCAGTGAGGGTAGTAACCTCTCGAACAGTCTAGATCAGGGGTGTCACACTAATTTTGCCAAGTGGGCTGCAATTGGTCTTCAACCTGGTCCTGTGGACGTCACTTAAAATTTGATATATTTCCTCTGCATGGTTTTTTCTGAGATATCCATCCACCTGTACCATGTCAGATATAGAATTGTATACACTTTTGAGTTTGCATTCCAATATTACACTTTATGTATTTCACAAAACATTCCACCCTTGAGGCCACTACTCTGTCCTTTTTTCTGAAGTGTACACTCGTTCACTACTTCAAATCTTAAAGCATTTGATTGGTGGAGGCATGCTAGCGTGAGTTCAGTGAAGGAAAGTGAACAAGTGTACCCTTCACGAGAAAGGAGAGATTATTGGGATGATGTCTTAGTTCTGCGGCATGCAAGATGATGTGAAGGGGTCACAGTTCACAGTTCAAACTGGTTTAGGGTACGGGGTCACGTTCCAGTTCGACTACAATGCAGTCGTTGCATTGCTTCAACCAATGGCTGCTTGCTATGTCGCTGTATTTGTATTTAATCTGGATCCCCATTAGTTCCTGTCAAGTCAGCAGCTACTCTTCCTCTTCCATCAAAATGAAGGCAATTTTAAAAACATTACAATACATTAATAACAGATTTCACAACAAATTAAGTGTGTGCCCTCAGGCCTCTACTCTTCTACCACTTATCTACAACACAAATCCATGTGTACATGTGTGTATACTGTGTATGTTATCTTGTGTTTATATGCATTTGTCTATGTTTGTGTTGCTTCACAGTCCCCGCTGTTCCATAAGGTGTATTCTTTTAAATCAAATTTTACTATTGGCATCAGTTACTTGATGTGGAATAGAGTTCCATGTAGTCTTGGCTCTATGTAGTACTGTGCTCCTCCCACAGTCTGTTCTGGACTTGCAGCTCAGTTAGGCATCAGATTGCTGCTATATCATGTGATGGGTACAGCTGTGAGTTCAGGCAGACGTCTGGATTGGAATGTGGCCAAAAGATAGGGGTCATGGGGTTAGAGGTCAGGAGTCGGGGGTTAGAGGTCAGAGGTCAGGGCGGGCTCAGGGCTAGCATGGCCTCAGCCGTCTCATCTGTGCCGGGTGCAGTGCTGTTACCCTGGTTACTAAGCCCTGACAGACAGGTGTATCGACCAGGTGTGTTTGTGCACATGCCCAGAGGGCCGCGCACCGAGGAACCCACACACACTCATCTTCATCTGTAGAGGACACACACAAACAAGCTAAGCTGAGACCCCCGCATCACACACACACACACACACACACACGGATGCACAAATACACACACTTATCCTCATCTGTAGTGGACACACACAAAGCAACCTGAGCCCTTGCCACAAACACACAGACGCACAAACATACACGGACACACAAACATGCCGGTCTCACCTATCAATCACACTTGCACAAACCAAACAGGGTATCCATTACAACCATTTCCGTGCTGATGTGACAACATCACATTATTTGCGTTGTCGTGGAAATTACCACCAGGGACTCAAAGTCAAACTTAAATGAATGATTCTTTATTATCAGCAAACTGAAGAGGTTCCAACAAACTTAATGCACCATAATACACATCGGTCAAGAGCTCTGCTGGGGCAGTCCCATTAGTTTTCTTATACGGCTATCCAAGCAATTCATATAAGCATGAATTACATTATTCATTATTCATCATCAACGTTGGTTCCTGCACGTGACTGACTGACTGACACCTAACAAGGATTCTTCTCTCAAATCTGGGATCTTGAAACTGAGATACTCCTTTTGGTTCCCAGAACAATGTTCTGGGCATACTGCTTATTGGTCTGAGGAGGAGGTCACAGTCACCTGCACGAACGAAGAAAGAGTGAGAGGAGATGCTGTGTACAATTCAATGCTATCTCTTCAGACAGCAACATTTTCCCTCACGGTCCCTCCTTGTATTACTCTGTGATAATTATCGTTAAAATTTAAGCTATCAAAGAAGGTTCTTTACTTCTATTAAAGTAAGTGGAATCAACACATAAAACCAGACACTTTATCCTTCCAAACCATTCACTCTGGGTTTTAAAACCTTTGCCATAACCTCTAGAGAGGACAGACCTGATTCAGGAAATCCAGACAAACTATTTACTGTATGACAAATTATTACCTCTACCAATATTCTTAATACAAATGTCTAAGTCAAATGTCAAATAGAATAACAACACACTGTTGAAACCATTTTTGCAAATTGGCTTATACTCCCCTGTAACATTGGCAACCTCGCCGCAGAGTTACAGGGGCAGGTTGTTAGAGGGTTAATCCTTAGGGAGAAATCCCGACCATACAGCAGACCCAATCTGGAGAGATTTTTTTTTAAGCAAGACAAAAACAAAACAAACAAAACAACATCCAACAAACAAAACAACCCCAATACAACCACAATACAAACAACAACGAAAAACAACAACCACAATACACTTCTTCTCTTTTGACACATGACTCGCATCGTGTTTCATGCATCCAAAAAAAACAAAAACACTGCCGGTTAAGTTAAAAATTAACAAATCAGAATAACAAATGAAATAAAATTACAACCCTTGATAACTCCATAAGGAAATAATTGTATCCCCTAAGGTAATTCAAGGAATAGTAATATAGACTGGAGACAGGTTTCCCTCATTCAGGGGCAGCGCTCTCTCTCTCTCTCCTCCTCACGGTCTGAATCACACATAGGACTATTGATAAAACATGTGTTTGTGACTGATTTAAATGATAAACTTCTTCCTAATTATCAGTGTTTACATATTACATTAAAATCTCACCCAATGTCTCTAGTCTTTCTAGTGAGGGTGATTAGGCCTCACCAGAAAGTCAGAATAGAGGTCGGAGGACATTCAACCCTATTAGGTGAGTCTTTCCCCTTTCTTTCCCTGTACTTCAGAATCAACATTTAAAGGCGTTACAACCATTTCAAACATTTTGTGAACAAGATTTACACTGAGGTTTTCAGTACATTTCTTATCAGGACAATTTACAGTTGTGCAACATTTGTACAAACAAAATGGCCAGGCCTTACTTAATTTGGGATCTCCCTTAATGGCAGGTAGCCTAAGGGGCAGCAGGTATCCTAGTGGTTAGAGCATTGGGCCAATAAACGAAAGGTTGCTAGATCGAATCTGAATCTGATCGAAGATGACAAGATAAAAATCTGTTGTTCTTCCCCTGAACAAGGCAGTAAACCCACTGTTCCAGGGTCATCATTGTAAATAAGAATTTGTTTTAAATGACTTGCCTAGAAGGTTCAATAATTATAAATAAAAAAACAGCCGGATCCAGGTATCTTTATACTGTATAGTACTACAGTCTCACTAACTGTTCTCCTAAGTCAAATACCTCAGCAAGCCTTTCAAAAGGAAATGTACACAATCTGTAACGGCACTGTAATGCCAGATGCTAGGAGACGAGAAGTAAGTACAGGGAATGATTATTTAATGGATTAACTTGTTATGGATAGGGGGCAGTATTTTCACGGCCGGATAAAAAACGTACCCGATTTAATCTGATGATTACTCCTGCCCAGAAACTAGAATATGCATATAATTATTAGCTTTGGATAGAAAACACTCCAAAGTTTCTAAAACTGTTTGAATGGTGTCTGTGAGTATAACAGAACTCATTTGGCAGGCCAAAACCTGAGAAGATTCCAAACAGGAAGCGCCCTCTCTGACTATTTCTTGGCCTTCTTGATCATCTCTATCCAAAACAGGGGATCTCTGCTGTAACATGACATTTTCTAACGCTCCCATAGGCTCTCAGAAGGCGCCAGAACATTGAATGATGACTTTGCAGGCCATGGCTGAAAAACAGTAGGGCATTTGGATAGTGGTCGATCTGAGAACAATGAGACTGGGGGCGTGTGCACGAGGCGACTCCATGTTTTTATTTTTCCGTCTTTGAACGAAAACAGGGTTTCTCGGTCGGATTATTATCGCTTTTTTACGAGAAAAATCGCATAAAAATTGATTTTAAACAGCGTTTGACATGCTTCGAAGTACAGTAATGGAATATTTAGACATTTTTTGTCACGAAACGCGCCGGGCGCGTCACCCTTCTTTACCCTTCGGATAGTGTCTTGAACGCACAAACAAAACGCCGCTATTTGGATATAACTATGGATTATTTGGAAACAAACCAACATGTGTTATTGAAGTAGAAGTCCTGGGAGTGCATTCTGACGAAGAACAGCAAAGGTAATCCAATTTTTCTTATAGTAAATCTGAGTTTGGTGAGTACCACACTTGGTGGGTGTCAAAATAGCTAGCCATGATGGCCAGGCTATCTACTCAGAATATTGCAAAATGTGCTTTCACCGAAAAGCTCTTTTAAAATCGGACATAGCGATTGCATAAAGGAGTTCTGTATCTATAATTCTTCAAATAATTGTTATGTTTTTTGTGAACGTTTATCATGAGTAATTTAGTAAATTCACCGGAAGTGTTCGGTGGGAATGCTAGTTCTGAACGTCACATGCTAATGTAAAAAGCTGGGTTTTGATATAAATATGAACTTGATTGAACAAAACATGCATGTATTGTATAACATAATGTCCTAGGAGTGTCATCTGATGAAGATCATCAAAGCTTAGTGCTGCATTTAGCTGTGGTTTTGTTTTTTGTGACATTATATGCTAGCTTGAAAAATGGGTGTCTGATTATTGCTGGCTGGGTACTCTGCTGACATAATCTAATGTTTTGCTTTCGCTGTAAAGCCTTTTTGAAATCGGACAGTGTGGTTAGATAAAGGAGAGTCTTGTCTTTAAAATGGTGTAAATTAGTCATATGTTTGAAAAATGAAAGTTTTGGGATTTTTGAGGAATTTGTAATTCGCGCCACGCCTATCATTGGATATTGGAGCAGGTGTTCCGCTAGCGGAACGTCTAGATGTAAGAGGTTTTAACAGACATGAAAAACAGGAACAGCGTCAGGACAGGAGAAACAAAACAACATCAATGCAGACACGGAAAATTAACTGGAGGGGGTGACAGATATAGGGTAGATAATCAATGACGTGATGGAGTCCAGGTGAGTCCGATGAAGCGCTGGGGCGCATAACGATGGTGAGAGGTGTGAGTAATGATGAGCCGCCTGGAGACCTCGAGCATCAGAGAAGGGGTGGAGAAGCAGACGTGACAAAATCATTGGTAAACTCATCAGAAAACTTGATATTGGACATTCCATCAGTCCTGGAAGAAAGAAAATTAACATGTACTTATTTTTCACTATGCTACATCTTAATCAGTCCTAAAAAGGCTTCATCTTAATCGAGCTTACTGCATCTTGGGCAGGAATTCTTGATAAAACCATGTGTATACAGAATCATACTTCAGACACATCAGATGATAGTGTCCCATTAAGCGGAATAGGCACCATCTAAAGTAAACAATCCCAATGCCCCTTTCTTGTAATCTTATCATTTTGAACCTGTTGCATTGACATGCAGTACCAGTCAAAAGTTTGGACACACCTACTCATTCAAGGGTTTTTCTTTATTTTTACTATTTTCTACATTGTAGAATAATAGGGAAGACATCAAAACTATGAAATAACACATGTAGTAACTAAAAAAGTTTTAAACATATCAAAATATATTTTATGTTTTAGATTCTTCGAAGTAGCCACCCTTTGCCTTGATGACAGCTTTGCACACTCTTGGCATTCTCTAAACCAGCTTTTCCTTGAATGCTTTTCCAAATGTCTTGAAGGAGTTCCCACATATGCTGAGCACTTGTTGGCTGCTTTTCCTTCACTATGCGGTCCAACTCATCCCAAACCATGTAAATTGGGTTGAGGTCGGGTGATTGTGGAGGCCAGGTCATCGGATGCAGCACTCCATAATTTTCCTTCTTGATCAAATAGCCCTTTCAAGTGCAAACCAGATTGGATGGCGTATCACTGCAGAATACACATCCTCCTCCATGCTTCACGGTGGGAACAACACATGCAGAGATCATCCGTTCACCTACTCTGTGTCTCAAAAAGACATGGCGGTTGGAACCAAAAATCTCAAATTTGGACTCATCAGACCAAAGGACAAATTTTCCCGGTTTAATGTCTATTGCTCGTGTTTCTTGGCCCAAGCAAGTCTCTTCTTATTATTGGAATCATTTAGTAGTGGTTTCTTTGCAGCAATTTGACCATGAAGGCCTGATTCATGCAGTCTCCTCTGAACAGTTGATGTTGAGATGTGTCTGTTACTTGAACTGTGAAGCATTTATTTGGGATGCAATTTCTGAGACTGGTAACTATAATACTTATCCTCTGCAGCAAAGGTATTTCTGGGTTTTCCTTTCCTGTGGCGGTCCTCATGAGAGCAATTTTCATCATAGCACTTGATGTTTTTTGCGACTGCACTTGAAAAAACTTTTAACTTCTTATGGGCAGGTGGGACAGTAGCGTCCCACCTGGCCAACATCCGGTGAAATTGCAGAGCGCGAAATTCAAACTACAGAATTATCAATGTTTAACTTTCATAAAATCACAAGTGTAATACATCAAAATAAAGCTTAACTTCTTGTTAATCCAGCCGCTCAGTCAGATTTTAAAAAGGCAGGTGCGACACAAAAGTAACAAATAGCGATGTAAAAATGCCTTACGTTTGATGATCTTCTTCTGTTGGCACTCCAAAAGGTCCCAGTTACATCACAAATGGTCCTTTTGTTCGATAATGTCCTTCTTTATATCCATAAAACTCAGTTTAGCTGGCAATAATCCACCCAGTTTCCCTCCATCATAATGCATACAAAATTAATCACAAACGTTACTAATATAACTTTTCCAAACAAGTCAAACAACGTTTATAATCAAACCTTAGGTACCCTAATACGTAAATAAATGATAAAATTTAAGACGGAGAATCGTTATTGTCTTTACCGGAGAAAAATACCAAAGAACGCGCTCTCATTCACGTGCTTGGAAACACTACAGCCAAATGGGAGCCACATAGAAAAACTACAATTTCTGGCTCATTTATCCAAAAACCAGCCTGAAACTCTTTCTAAAGACTGTTGACATCTAGTGGAAGCCCTAGGAACTGCAATCTGGAAGGACTTCGCCTTATAATAAAAGTGACAGCCATTGAAAATAGTGGTAGTCTGAATACATTTTTTTTGGGAGGGTTTGTCCTCGGGGTTTCGCCTGCCATATCAGTTCTGTTATACTCACAGACATAATTTTAACAGTTATAAAAACTTTAAAGTGTTCAGTGTTCTCTATCCAAATCTACCAATTATATGCATATCCTAGCTTCTGGGCCTGAGTATCAGGCAGTTTACTTTGGGCACGCTTTTCATCCGGACGTGAAAATACTGTCCCCTACCCAAGAGAGGTTAAAGTACTTGAAATTTTCCACATTGACTGACCTTCATGGCTTAAAGTATTGATGGACTGTCATTTCTCTTTGCTAATTTGAACTGTTCTTGCCATAATGTGGACTTGGTCTTTTACCAAATAGGACTGTCTTCTGTATACCACCCCTACCTTGTCACAACACAAGTGATTGGCTCAAACACATTAAGAAGGAAATAAATTCCTCAAATGAACTTTAAAAAAAACAAGCCTGTTAATTGAAATGCATTCCAGGTGACTATCTCATGAAGCTCTTTGAGAGAATGCCAAGAGTGTGCAAAGCTGTCATCAATGCAAAGGGCGGCTACTTTGATGTTTTAAAATTAGTTTTACACTTTTTTGGTTACTACATGATTCCATATGTGTTATTTCATAGTAGAAAATAGTAAAAATAAAGAAAACCCTTGAATGAGTAGGCGTGTCCAAACTTTTGACTTGTACTGTATGCTCTTTCTGTCCCAAATGTCACAGAATCTCTGTCCCAAATGTCCCTTACAGCCTGTTTGAGTTCAGTGAGTACTATTCATTTTCACTGGCGGCTTATCTATTTGTCCACAGGAAGCTTATCTTTAACCCAAACGACAGATGGCAGCCTCTAATATGATACTGTATGTCTCAATTCCTCTTTTCCTCATGTGACCTTGTATTCAAACACACTTCTTCAAACTACTAAGACATCACATTATTAAAGTGCTATCTGAAAGCCACTAATAACATATTACATTAACAAATCTCTAGTAACCCATTATACTCAACATACATTGTTACTTCATCACATCTCTAGTAACCCATTATAATATTCATATAGTATATTTGGTAATAGTTCTTTTATATCTTCACATCACGCAGAATCCCTATACAACGTTAAAAACTCAGCTCACAGAATTGGTTGGGGTATTCATTCATACACGCACCTCTTTCAATCCGGTGGACGGAACTAGTTGGGGTATTCATTCATACACGCACCTCTTTCAAACCGGTGGACGGAACTAGTTGGGGTATTCATTCAGACACGCACCTCTTTCATACCGGGGCTAGTCCCCTGACAGCTCTCATTTACTCAGTACTAATAATATCTCTTATTATCCACATTTCAATCCTTTGTTGAACT
Source organism: Salmo trutta (assembly GCF_901001165.1). Classification (NCBI taxonomy): domain Eukaryota; kingdom Metazoa; phylum Chordata; class Actinopteri; order Salmoniformes; family Salmonidae; genus Salmo; species Salmo trutta. The sequence goes on from NC_042994.1 coordinate 23,278,397, forward strand.
TCAGCTTACCAATTATTTTCCAAATATAAATCTGTTATTATCTACATTTCAATCTCTTAATTTCCAAATTTCAAACATATTAACCTGTCATTTCAACAGTCACACAACTCTCACATCCACATTCACTTAGTACTATTCCCTAACACACTCAGTAGTCCCCCCTGGTTAATCCTTATGCATCTTCAACTATTCTCTTGTCGTTACCTTCTTCTGCGGTTCCTCTATAGTCTCTATAGCCTCTTTAGTACTTATAGTCCCTCAGTATCTATAGTCTCAATCGTCTATATAGACATAAATGCTTTAGTCTCTGTGGTTGCCATAGTAGCTATAGTCCCTATAGTATCTATTGTCACTATAGCATCTTTAGTCCCTTAGAATCCATAGTCTCAATAGTCTCTATAGTCACAAATGCTATAGTCTCTATGGACTGTATAGTCTTCCCATAAATACATATATACAGTTCGTAGTGATGTTTAAGCAAAAGAAGTCAATCAATAAATCAATCAATCAAGAGAAGACACATATACTCAATGATGACCTCTTGTGTGACTAACCTTCACAGTGTGATTAGAGAATCTGAACCCAGGTTGACACAGGCAGTTGTAGCTCCCGAAGGTGTTGAGGCAAATGGTGTTGCTGCCACAAACCTGTGGTGTCTCCTGGCACTCATCGAGGTCTGAAGAGAGAAGGAAACATGTTGATAGAGCAGTGATTCCCTAACCTCTCCTCCAGTGACTCCCTAACCTATCCTCCAGTGACTCCCTAACCTCTCCTCCAGTGACTCCCTAACCTCTCCTCCAGTGATTCCCTAACCTCTCCTCCAGTGACTCCCTAACCTCTCCTCCAGTGACTCCCTAACCTCTCATCCAGTGACTCCCTAACCTATCCTCCAGTGATCCTCTAACCTCTCCTCCAGTGACTCCCTAACCTCTCCTCCAGTGATCCTCTAACCTCTCCTCCAGTGACTCCCTAACCTCTCCTCCAGTGATTCCCTAACCTCTCCTCCAGTGATTCCCTAACCTTTCCTCCAGTGATTCCCTTACCTCTCCTCCAGTGATTCCCTAACCTCTCCTCCAGTGATTCCCTAACCTCTCCTCCAGTGACTCCCTAACCTATCCTCCAGTGATTCCCTAATCGCTCCTCCAGTGATTCCTAACCTCTCCTACAGTGATTCCCTAACATCTCCTCCAGTGATTCTCTAAACATGAACTTAAATTCGGCCTCCAATTAGAGACAACGCCAACCGGCCTCTTCTAATTGGAGGTCATGCCAAACTAAACCCAACCTAGAAATACAACACTAGAAACAAAACATAGAAATACAAAAACGGACAAACACCCCGTCACGCCCTGACCACTCTACCATAGAAAAGAACAACTTACTATGGTCAGGACGTGACAGAACCCCCCCTCCACCCCAAAGGTGCGGACTCCGACCGCACCTAAAAAAACAACAACAAAAAACCTTAACAACAACCCCCCCCAAAAGAAATGATCCACCCCCCTTCCTCACTTACACATAGAATAATATCATTATCACCCCCTCCCCACCTACACATAGAATATCATTATCCACCCCCTTCCCCACCTACACATAGAATAATATCATTATCACCCCCCTCCCCACCTACACATAGAATAACATCATTATCCACCCCCCTCCCCACCTACACATAGAATAATATCATTCTCACCCCCCTCCCCACCTTCACATAGAATAATATCATTATCACCACCCTCCCCATCTACACATATAATAATATCATTATAACCCACTGCCCCCTCCCCACCTGCACATAGAATAGTATAATTATCACCCCCCTCCCCACCTACACATAGAATAATATCATTATCCACCCCCTCCCCACCTACACATAGAATAATATTATTATGCACCCCCCTCCCCACCTACACATAGAATAGTATAATTATCACCCCCCTCCCCACCTACACATAGAATAATATCATTATCACCCCCTCCCCACATACACATAGAATAATATCATTATAAGCCCCTCCCCACCTACACATAGAAAAATATCATTATCCACCCCCCTCCCCACCTACACATAGAATAATATCATTATCCACCCCCCTCCCCACCTACACATAGAATAATATCATTATCACCCCCTGCCCCCATCCCCACCTGCACATAGAATAATATAATTATCACCCCCTCCCCACCTTCACATAGAATAATATCATTATCCACCCCCTTCCCACCTACACATAGAATAATATCATTATCCACCCCCCTCCCCACCTACAAATAGAATAATATCATTATCACCCCCTTCCCACCTACACATAGAATAATATCATTATCACCCCCCTCCCCTCCCCACCTACACATAGAATAATATCATTATCCCCCCTCCCCACCTACACATAGAATAATATCATTATCCACCCTCTCCCCACCTACACATAGAATAATATCATTATCCACCCCCTTCCTCACCTACACATAGAATAATATCATTATCCACCCCCCTCCTCACCTAAACATATAATAATATCATTATCACCCCTTTCCCCACCTACACATAGAATAATATCATTATCACCCCCTCCCCACCTACACATAGAATAATATCATTATCACCCCCCTCCCCTCCCCACCTACACATAGAATAATATCATTATCACCCCCCTCCCCACCTACACATAGAATAATATAATTATCCACCCCCCTCCCCACCTACACAAAGAATAATATCATTATCACCCCCCTCCCCACCTACACATAGAATAATATCATTATCACCCCATCCTCACCTACACATAGAATAATATCGTTATCACCCCCCTCCCCACCTACACATAGAATAGTATCATTATCCACCCGCCTACCCACCTACACATAGAATAATATTATTTTCCACCCCCTCCCCACCTACACATAGAATAATATTATTATCCACCGCCTCCCCACCTACACATAGAATAATTTCATTATCACCCCCCTTACCACCTACACATAAAATAATATCATTATCACCCCCTTCCCCACCTACACATAGGACAATATCATGATCACCCCCCTTCCCCACCTACACATAGAATATCATGATCACCCCCTCCCCACCTACACAAAGAACAATATCATTATCACCCCCCTCCCCACCTACCCATAGAATAATATCATTATCACCCCCTCCCGACCTACACATAGAATAATATCATTATCACCCCCATCCTCACCTACACATAGAATAATATCGTTATCACCCCCCTGTCACGGCTGTTCAAATGATTGGACCAAAATGCAGCGTCGGTTTCGTTCCACATATTTATTAGATAGTGAAACCTAATGCAAATAACAAAGTAAACTTAAGGACAAAACAACAAACCATGACGCAGGTGGAACAAACACACTCACAAAATATAACACCCACAAAACACAAGTGGGACAAACATCAACTTAAATATGGCCTCCAATTAGAGACAACGACAACCGGCTGCCTCTAATTGGAGGTCATGCCAAACAAAACCCAACCTAGAAATACAACACTAGAAACTAAACATAGAAACACAAAAACGGACAAACACCCCCAGTCACGCCCTGACCACTCTACCATAGAAAATAACAACTTACTATAGTCAGGACTCGACAGTACCCCCCCCACCCCCCCACCCCAAAGGTGCGGACTCCGACCGCACCTAAAAAAAATTATTAAAAAAACCTTAACAACCCCCCCCAAAAAAATTATCCACCCCCCTCCTCACCTACACATAGAATAATATGATTATCCACCCCCCTCCCCACCTACACTAATATCATTATCACCCCATCCTCACCTACACATAGAATAACATCATTATCACCCCCTCCACCCCTGCACATAGAATAATATCATTATCATCCCCCTTCCCCACCAACACATAGAATAATATCATTATCACCCCCAAAAAGTTGATGATTATTAATCTTACAGCTCCTTAAGGATAGAGGGCAGTATTGAGAATATTATTACTAGATTTGGATAGAAAACACTCTGAAGTTTCTAAAACCGTTTGAATGGTGTCTGTGAGTATAACAGAACTCATATTGCAAGCAAAAAACCTGAGAGAAATCCTAACAGGTAGTTGAAATCTGGATGTGTGGGCTCTATTCAAGTCTTTGCCTATTGAGAACACAGTGACTCAGTAATCATTGTGCACTTCCTAAGGCTTCCACTAGATGTCAACAGTCATTACAAAGTTGTTTGAGGATTCTATGGTGAACAGAGACCCAACAGGAAGGCCGGAAATTTGGTCACAGAGGGAAGGACATCTGTTCATTGGGTGCGCGTCCACATGAGAGTTAGCTGTTTTACAAAACGTTTTTCACGACACTGGTTTCCTCCAGTTGGAATATTACTGAATCTTCACGTTCTAAAGGCCCTAAAGATTGATGCTATGCAACGTTTGACATGTTTGAACGAACGTAAATATATATTTTTTTGACTATCGTCGTGAAATTGTCCGCGCGCTTCGTACATTTGGAGTAGCTAACTAAACACGCGAACAACAAGAAGCTATTTGGACATAAATTATGGACTTTATCGAACAAAACAACATTTGTTGTGGACCTGGGGTTCCTGGAAGTGCCTTCTGATGAAGATTATTAAAGGTAAGGGAATATTTTTAATACAATTTATGATTGTAAATGGTTCCAAGATGGCGCTAGTCTGTATCGCCTAGCCTATTTTTCTGAGCATAGTACCTCGTTTATTGCAAAGTGTGATTTCCCAGTAAAGTTATTTTTAAATCTGGCAATGCGGTTGCATTCACAAAGTGTTAATCTACAATTCTTTGAATGACAATATTAGATTAAAAAAATGTTTTCGAATAGTAATTTAGTAAATTGTAACGCTGATTCACCGGCTCACGGGATTGAGAGTCGTAAGAAGTTTTAACATTCTCTACAAACTCTCAGTACTGCACAGATAAGAGTACTCTGAACAAGTAACGGTTTGTTCCCTCGACATGTAACATTCACACACACACACTTGAATACTCACCCTTACACTCTCCAGTGAGAGCAGTAAAGTTGACAGTCTTTGTGGATTTGAACCCAGGTAGACACTGACAGTAGTAGCTCCCGATGGTGTTGTAACACGTGGCATTACTTCCACAGTGTGGGGTACTGTCCCACTCTTTACACTCATCTGTATCAACACATGATTTTCTTGTTTTTAATGTCAAGCCAGGTTCACAATCTATGGCCTCCAGGTTCCCCAGTAGAGTTAAATGAAGACCTGAGAGAGAGAGAGAGTGTGAGTGTGAGTGAGTGAGTGAGTGAGTGAGTGAGTGAGTGAGTGAGTGAGTGAGTGAGAGAGAGAGAGAGAGAGAGAGAGAGAGAGAGAGAGAGAGAGAGAGAGAGAGAGAGAGATTCAACCAGTTTCCTACTAGCCCAGTCGCTCTCAGCTGACATCTGAGAACTGCCAAACTGTCTACACCCACTAAAACTGTATATACAGTGTATTCGGAATGTATTCAGACCTCTTGACTTTTTCTATATTTTGTTATGTTACAGCCTTATTCTACAATGGATTAATATATATTTTTTCTCATCAATCTACACACAATACTACATAATGACAAAGCAAAAACAGGTTTCTAGAATGTTATAACATTTATTTACAAAAAAATATATATATACTGCTCAAAAAAATAAAGGGAACACTAAAATAACACATCCTAGATCTGAATGAATGAAATAATCTTATTAAATACTTTTTTCTTTACATAGTTGAATGTGCTGACAACAAAATCACACAAAAATAATCAATGGAAATCCAATTTATCAACCCATGGAGGTCTGGATTTGGAGTCACACTCAAAATTAAAGTGGAAAACCACACTACAGGCTGATCCAACTTTAATGTAATGTCCTTAAAACAAGTCAAAATGAGGCTCAGTAGTGTGTGTGGCCTCCACGTGCCTGTATGACCTCCCTACAACGCCTGGGCATGCTCCTGATGAGGTGGCGGATGGTTTCCTGAGGGATCTCCTCCCAGACCTGGACTAAAGCATCCGCCAACTCCTGGACAGTCTGTGGTGTAACGTGGCGTTGGTGGATGGAGCGAGACATGATGCCCCAGATGTGCTCAATTGGATTCATGTCTGGGGAACGGGCGGGCCAGTCCATAGCATCAATGCCTTCCTTTTGCAGGAACTGCTGACACACTCCAGTCACATGAGGTCTAGCATTGTCTTGCAATTGGAGGAACCCAGGGCCAACCGCACCAGCATATGGTCTCACAAGGGGTCTGAGGATCTCATCTCGGTACCTAATGGCAGTCAGGCTACCTCTGGCGAGCACATGGAGGGCTGTGCGGCCCCCCAAAGAAATGCCACCCCACACCATGACTGACCCACCGCCAAACCGGTCATGCTGGAGGATGTTGCAGGCAGCAGAACGTTCTCCACGGCGTCTCCAGACTCTGTCACGTCTGTCACATGTGCTCAGTGTGAACCTGCTTTCATCTGTGAAGAGCACAGGGCGCCAGTGGCGAATTTGCCAATCTTGGTGTTCTCTGGCAAATGCCAAACGTCCTGCGCGGTGTTGGGCTGTAAGCACAACCCCCACCTGTGGACGTCGGGCCCTCATACCACCCTCATGGAGTCTTTCTGACCGTTTGAGCAGACACATGCACATTTGTGGCCTGCTGGAGGTCATTTTGCAGGGCTCTGGCAGTGCTCCTCCTTCTCCTCCTTGCACAAAGGCGGAGGTAGCGGTCCTGCTGCTGGGTTGTTGCCCTCCTACGGCCTCCTCCACGTCTCCTGATGTACTGGCCTGTCTCTGGTAGCGCCTCCATGCTCTGGACACTACGCTGACAGACACAGCAAACCGTTCTTGCAACAGCTCGCATTGATGTGCCATCCTGGAGGAGCTGCGCTACCTGAGCCACTTGTGTGGGTTGTTGACTCCGTCTCATGCTACCACTAGAGTGAAAGCACCGCCAGCATTCAAAAGTGACCAAAACATCAGCCAGGAAGCATAGGAACTGAGAAGTGGTCTGTGGTCACCACCTGCAGAACCACTCCTTTATTGGGGGTGTCTTGCTAATTGCCTATAATTTCCACCTGTTGTCTATTCCATTTGCACAACAGCATGTGAAATTTATTGTCAATCAGTGTTGCTTCCTAAGTAGACAGTTTGATTCCACAGAAGTGTGATTGACTTGGAGTTACATTGTGTTGTTTAAGTGTTCCCTTTATTTTTTTGAGCAGTGTGTATCACATTTACATAAGTATTCAGACCCTTTGCTCAGTAATTTGTTGAAGCACCTTTGGCAGTGATTACAGCCTCGAGCCTTCTTGGATATGACAATACAAACTTGGCACACCTGTATTTGGGGAGTTTCTCCCATTCTTCTCTGCAGATTCTCTCAAGCTCTATCAGGTTGGATGGGAAGCGTCGCTGCAAAGCTGTTTTCAGGTCTCTCCAAAGATGTTCGATCGAGTTCAATTCCGGGTTCTGGCTAGGCCACTCAAGGATGTTTACAGACTTGTCCCGAAGCCACTCCTGCGTTATCTTGGCTGTGTGATTAGTGTTGTTGTCCTGTTTGGAAGGTGAACCATTGTCCCAGTCTAAGATTCTATGCGCTCTGGAGCAGGTTTTCATCAAGGATCTCTCTGTGCTTTGCTCCGTTCATCTTTTCCTCGATCCTGACTAGTCTCCCAGTCCCTACTGCTTAAAAACATCCCCACAACATGATGCTGCCACTACCATGATTCACCGTAGGGATGGTGCCAGGTTTCCTCCAGACGTGACGCTTGGCATTCAGGCCAAATAGTTCAATCTTAGTTTCACCAGACCAGAGAATATTGTTCCTCAATGGTCTGAGAGTCTTTAGGTGCATTTTGGAAAACTGCAATGAGCTGTCATGTGCCTTTTACTCAGAAGTGGCTTCCGTCTGGCCACTCTACCATGAAGTCCCGATTGGTGGAGTGCTGCAGATATATTTGTCCTTCTGGAAGGTTCTCCCATCTCCACAGAGGAACTCTGGAGCTCGGTCAGAGTGACCATCGGGTTCATGGTCACCTCCCTGACCAAGGCCCTTCTTCCCCGATCGCTCAGTTTGGCCAGGGCAGCCAGCTCTAGGAAGAGTGTTGGTGATTCCAGACTTCTTCCATTTAAGAATGATTGAGGCCACTGTGTTCTTAGGGACCTTCAATGCTGCAGACATGTTTTGGTACCCTTCCCCAGATCTATGTCTCGACACAATCCTGTCTAGGAGCTATGCTGACAATTCCTTCGACCTCATGGCTTGGTTTTGCTCAACTGTGGGACCTTATATAGACAGGTGTGTGCCTTTCCAATCACGTCCAAGCAATTGCATTTCCCACAGCTGGACCAATCAAGTTGGAGAAACATCTCAAGTATGATCAATGGAAACAGGATGCACCTGAGCTCAATATTGAGTCTCATAGGAAAGGGTCTGAATACTTATTTAAATAATGTATTTCTGTTTTTTACTTTCAATCCATTTTAGAATAAGGCTGTAACAAAACAAATGATGGAAAAAGTCAAGGGGTCTGAACACTTTCTGAATGTACACTAAAACTGTCTATACACTGAACAAAAATATAAACGCGACATGTAAAGTGTTGGTCCCATGTTTCAAGAAATGAAATAAAATATCTCAGATATTTTCCATACGGACAAAAATATTTTGTCTCGCAAAGTTTTGAGGGAGTGCGTAATTGACATGCTGACTTTAGGAATGTCCACCAGAGCTATTGCCAGAGAATTGAATGTTAATTTCTCTACTATAAGTCTCCAACATAGTTTTATAGAATTTGGCAGTTGGTCCAACAAGCCTAACAACCACAGACTACATGTATGACGTCGTGTTAGGGAGCGGTTTGCTGATGTCAACATTGTGAACACAGTGCCCCATGGTGGCGGTGGGGTTATGGTATGGGCAGTCATAAGCTCGGGACGACGAATGCACTGCCCCATGTTGCAAGGAACTATACTGAAAATGTCCCAATTCTTCCATGGCCTGCATACTCACCAGACATGTCACTCATTGAGCATGTTTGGGATGCTCTGGATCGTGTTTGTTCAGTACATAATTGTAGATAGTCTTGTAGTTTATACATGTCTTAGATAGGGTTGTAACATTAACTCTATAACCATGGTTGGTAAATGGTTGGAATATTCTGTAGCCATTCAACTATAACTAACAATGAATTATGAAATACCACCTTTCTATCTATTTGTCACTCTCTCACATGCACACATATGCACAAACACACACACACATCAACACACACGTAGTCAAGTTACAAAGATATACAACGTTAGACTCACTCTCTCACACGCACATATACGCACAAACACGCACACGACCACACACCCAAACATAGATGCTATAGTCAAGTTCCAAAGATACACAAGGTTAGACTCACCCAGAATAAGTAGAAAAGTTCTGGTCCCCATCTCAAAGACAGACTGGTATTATATCCACACCAGACAACTAGTAGGATCCTAATAAAACTAGTCCCACAAGAAGAATCAGTCTGAGATTAAATCTGTTTTACAGTTGAATTCAGATTGAAGAAAATCCCAGTTTAACAAGGTTTTTATTCTGTATTATCCATGGTGATAACATGAACAGAAGAAAAATAAATAAAATATTCTAGAGAGACCTCTCAGTGTGAGCCACATGGAGTTAGAAAACAACTATTTTGCTCTCCTCTCCTCTCCCTCTTTCTGTTAGACAACGCCTCCTCTCTCTCTTTTTCACACTCTTCCCCCTTTGTCTCTGTTTCACCCTTATCTCTCTCTCCTTGTTCTCTTTTTCTGTTTCACCTCTTCTTCTCTCCTCCCCCTCTCTCTGTTTTTTACCTTCTCTCTCTCTTTCCTTCCTCTCCCTCTCTTTCTCTCTCTCTCTCTCTCTCTATTTCACACTCTCCCTCTCTATCTGTTTCACACTACCCCTCTCTCTGTTTTTCACTTTATCTCTCTTTCCTCCCTCTCTCTCTCCTTCTCTCACTCTTTCTATCTCACCCCTTTCTCTCTTCTTCTTCTTATCTTTCTCTCCCTCTTTCTTCTTCCTTTTCTCTCATCATCTCTCCTTCCCCCTCTTTCTCTCATTATCTCTCCTTCCCCCTCTCTTTCTCTCATCATCTCTCCTTCCCCCTCTCTTTCTCTCATCATCTCTCCTTCCCCCTCTCTCTCTCATCATCTCTCCTTCCCCCTCTCTTTCTCTCATCATCTCTCCTTCCCCCTCTCTTTCTCTCATCATCTCTCCTTCCCCTCTCTTTCTCTCATCATCTCTCCTTCCCCTCTCTTTCTCTCATCATCTCTCCTTCCCCCTCTCTTTCTCTCATCATCTCTCCTTCCCCCTCTCTTTCTCTCATCATCTCTCCTTCTCTCTCTTTCTCTCCACATCTTCTGATTAGTGTATATTATTCTCTTCACATACCACTTGTCTCTATCTAGTTCCCTCTCTTATTCTTGACATGGGAATTAGGTTTACTCATTCACTGCTCAGTTCTCTCTCTCTCCCTCTCTGTCTCTCTCTCTCTCAGACTTCTCTGAATAGCTTCTGAAAACAAGCCCAGTGGAACATAGTGCAGAGAGAGAGAGTGCAGAGAGAGAGTGAGCGCAGAGAGAGAGAGTGAGCGCAGAGAGAGAGAGTGAGTGCAGAGAGAGAGAGTGAGTGCAGAGAGAGTGAGTGCAGAGAGAGAGAATGCGTGTAACAGTGTAGGTTCCGTCCCTCTCTTCACCCCAACCTGGGCTCGAACCAGGGACCCTTGCACACATCAACAACTGACACCCACCGAAGCATCGTTACCCATCGCGCCACAAGAGCCACGGCCGTTGCAACGCAAGGGGAAACCCTACTTCAAGTCTCAGAGCGAGTGACGTCACTGATTGAAATGCTATTAGCGCGCACCACCGCTAACTAACTAGCCATTTCACATCGGTTACATGTGCAGAGAGAGAGAGAGTGCAGAGAGAGAGAGAGTGAGTGCAGAGAGAGAGTGAGAGTGCAGAGAGAGAGTGAGTGCAGAGAGAGAGTGCAGAGAGAGAGTGCAGAGAGAGAAAGTGAGTGTGCAGAGAGAGAGTGAGTGCAGAGAGAGAGAGTGAGTGCAGAGAGAGAGTGAGTGCAGAGAGAGAGAGTGCAGAGAGAGAGAGAGTGCAGAGAGAGGGTGAGAGTGCAGAGAGAGAGAGAGAGTGCAGAGAGAGATGGAGAGAGAGTGCAGAGAGAGAGAGAGTGCAGAGAGAGAGAGAGTGCAGAGAGAGAGAGAGTGAGTGCAGAGAGAGAGAGAGAGTGCAGAGAGAGAGAGAGAGCAGAGAGAGAGAATGCGTGTAACAGTGTAGGTTCCGTCCCTCTCTTCGCCCCAACCTGGGCTCGAACCAGGGACCCTTGCACACATCAACAACTGACACCCACCGAAGCATCGTTACCCATCGCGCCACAAGAGCCACGGCCGTTGCAACGCAAGGGGAAACCCTACTTCAAGTCTCAGAGCGAGTGACGTCACTGATTGAAATGCTATTAGCGCGCACCACCGCTAACTAACTAGCCATTTCACATCGGTTACATGTGCAGAGAGAGAGAGAGTGCAGAGAGAGAGAGAGAGAGTGCAGAGAGAGAGTGAGAGTGCAGAGAGAGAGTGAGTGCAGAGAGAGAGTGCAGAGAGAGAGTGCAGAGAGAGAAAGTGAGTGTGCAGAGAGAGAGTGAGTGCAGAGAGAGAGAGTGAGTGCAGAGAGAGAGTGAGTGCAGAGAGAGAGAGTGCAGAGAGAGAGAGAGTGCAGAGAGAGGGTGAGAGTGCAGAGAGAGAGAGAGAGTGCAGAGAGAGATGGAGAGAGAGTGCAGAGAGAGAGAGAGTGCAGAGAGAGAGAGAGTGCAGAGAGAGAGAGAGAGTGCAGAGAGAGAGAGAGAGCAGAGAGAGAGAGAATGCGTGTAACAGTGTAGGTTCCGTCCCTCTCTTCGCCCCAACCTGGGCTCGAACCAGGGACCCTTGCACACATCAACAACTGACACCCACCGAAGCATCGTTACCCATCGCGCCACAAGAGCCACGGCCGTTGCAACGCAAGGGGAAACCCTACTTCAAGTCTCAGAGCGAGTGACGTCACTGATTGAAATGCTATTAGCGCGCACCACCGCTAACTAACTAGCCATTTCACATCGGTTACATGTGCAGAGAGAGAGAGAGTGCAGAGAGAGAGAGTGCAGAGAGAGAGAGAGTGAGTGCAGAGAGAGAGTGAGAGTGCAGAGAGAGAGTGAGTGCAGAGAGAGAGTGCAGAGAGAGAGTGCAGAGAGAGAGAGAGTGCAGAGAGAGAAAGTGAGTGCAGAGAGAAAGAGTGAGTGCAGAGAGAGAGAGTGAGTGCAGAGAGAGAGAGTGAGTGCAGAGAGAGAGAGAGTGCAGAGAGAGAGAGTGCAGAGAGAGAGTGCAGAGAGAGAGAGTGCAGAGAGAGAGAGAGTGCAGAGAGAGGGTGCAGAGAGAGAGAGAGAGAGTGCAGAGAGAGAGAGAGAGTGCAGAGAGAGATGGAGAGAGAGTGCAGAGAGAGAGAGAAAGAGTGCAGAGAGAGAGAGAAAGAGTGCAGAGAGAGAGAGAGTGCAGAGAGAGAGAGAGTGCAGAGAGAGAGAGAGTGCAGAGAGAGAGCAGAGAGAGAGAGTGCAGAGAGAGAGAGAGTGCAGAGAGAGGGAGAGAGATAGTGCAGAGAGAGAGAGAGAGTGCAGAGAGAGAGTGCAGAGAGAGAGAGAGAGTGCAGAGAGAGAGAGTGCAGAGAGAGAGAGTGCAGAGAGATTGCAGAGAGAGTGCAGAGAGAGAGAGAGAGAGAGAGAGAGCGCAGAGAGAGCGCAGAGAGAGAGAGAGTTAGAGAAGGGTAGTTTGTTTGGGTGGCGTGATGGCCTCAACCGAGTAGAGAAGAAATGCTGTCAACACACATAAGCACTCATACACACACAATAACATACGCACTATACACACATGTACACATGAATTTTGTGTTGTAGATATGTGGTAGTGGAATAGGGGTCTGAGGGCACACACTCAGTGTGTTGTGAAATCTGTTGTGAATATTGTAATGTTTTTAAACTGCTTTAATGTTGCTGGACCCCAGGAAGAGTAGCTGCTGCCTTAGCTGGAACTAATGGGGATCCTTAATAAATGCAAATACAACACACCAAAACACACAACACATACAAATGAAAACTGTCACATCCTTATCATGCTCATAGTAGATCCAAGTTGTTGCCATGGGTAACCATGTTTACCATCAGATACCAACTAACTAAGATACAAATGAAGACATGAGACAGAGAGGAAGTTGAGGTGGAGATTGAAACACCCAGAAACCCACAGCACACCAGTGCTGAAATGTTACCATGGTAACCATCCTAGCACGCATCCCAAATGACACCCTATTATATAGTGCTCTATGGGCCCTGGTCTAATGTAGTGCACTATATAGGGAATAGGTCCCTGGTCTAATGTAGTGCACTATATAGGGAGAAGTGTGTCATTTGGGCCTCAGCACTAGAAAGAGGAACCTGCCAATGGAATACCGATATCTACAGCAACAGAGGAAAGTCCCTACTGTAATATTAGCACCACACTCAGATCAGTTTATATAGTCCCTTACTGATCATCATTATCCAGGCTTACACAGTAAAACTGAACCTAGACCTGTCCTTATGGGGCAGTTTGCAGGGGCACAACAGTAACCTCTGTTTGAGGAAGTAGCATGGGGATCAGTGAGGGTAGTGAACTCTCTAACAGTCTAGTTCAGGGGGTCAAACTCATTTTGCCAAGTGGGCCGCATTAGGTCTTCATCCTGGTCCGGAGGACCTCACTTAAAATGTAATATATTTCCTCGAAATCCTTTTTTCTGAGATATCCATTGTTATTTGACTGTCTAAATATAAGACACCTGTACCATGTCAGATATAGAATTTTATACAATTTTGAGTTTGCATTCCAATATTACACTTTATGTATTTCACAAAAGAGTGTAATATAACAAAAACGTTTAAAATAGAAACACTGGAGTTTTGGCATAAAAAATTATAAAAAGTTGATTAATTACGAAATTAATGAAAATTGTTAAGAAACATTCCACCCTTGAGGCCACTACTCTCTCCTTTCTTCTGAAGTGTACACTTGTTCACTACTTCAAATCTAAAAGCATTTGATTGGTGGAGGCATGCTAGCGTGAGTTCAGTGAAGGAAAGTGAACAAGTGTACCCTTCACGAGAAAGGAGAGATTATTGGGATGATGTCTTAGTTCTGCGGCATGCAAGATGATGTGAAGGGGTCACAGTTCACAGTTCAAACTGGTTTAGGGTACGGGGTCACGTTCCAGTTCGACTACAATGCAGTCGTTGCATTGCTTCAACCAATGGCTGCTTGCTATGTCGCTGTATTTGTATTTATTCTGGATCCCCATTAGTTCCTGTCAAGTCAGCAGCTACTCTTCCTCTTCCATCAAAATGAAGGCAATTTTAAAAACATTACAATACATTAATAACAGATTTCACAACAAATTAAGTGTGTGCCCTCAGGCCTCTACTCTTCTACCACTTATCTACAACACAAATCCATGTGTACATGTGTGTATACTGTGTATGTTATCTTGTGTTTATATGCATTTGTCTATGTTTGTGTTGCTTCACAGTCCCCGCTGTTCCATAAGGTGTATTTTTTTAGTCAAATTTTACTATTGGCATCAGTTACTTGATGTGGAATAGAGTTCCATGTAGTCATGGCTCTATGTAGTATTGTGCTCCTCCCATAGTCTGTTCTGGACTTACAGCTCAGTCAGGCATCAGATTGCTGCTATATCATGTGATGGGTACAGCTGTGAGTTCCGGCAGACGTCTGGATTGGAATGTGGCCAAAAGATAGGGGTCATGGGGTCAGAGGTCAGTCTTGAAGGAGTTCCCACATATGCTGAGCACTTGTTAGCTGCTTTTCCTTCACTATGCGGTACAACTCGTCCCAAACCATGTAAATTGGGTTGAGGTCGGGTGATTGTGGAGGCCTGGTCATCGGATGCAGCACTCCGTCACTTTCCTTCTTGGTCAAATAGCCCTTACACAGCCTGGAGGTGTGTTGGGTCATTGTCCTGTTGAAAAACAAATGATAGTCCCACTAAGTGCAAACCAGATTGGATGGCGTATCACTGCAGAATGCTGTGGTAGCCATGCTTGCTAAGTGTGCCTTGAATTCTAAATAAATCACAGACCGTGTCACCAGCAAAGCACCCCCACTCCATCACACCTTCTCCTCCATGCTTCACGGTGGGAACCACACATGCGGAGATCATCCGTTCACCTTCTCTGTCTCACAACGACACGGCGGTTGGAACCAAAAATCTCAAATTTGGACTCATCAGACCAAAGGACAAATTTTCACCAGTTTAATGTCTGTTTCTTGGTGCAAGCAAATCTCTTATTATTATTGGTGTCATTTAGTAGTGGTTTCTTTGCAGCAATTTGACCATGAAGGCCTGATTCATGCAGTCTCCTTTGAACAGTTGATGTTGAGATGTGTCTGTTACTTGAACTCTGTGAAGCATTTATTTGGGCTGCAATTTCTGAGGCTGGTTACTATAATACTTATCCTCTGCAGCAAAGGTATTTCTGGGTTTTCCTTTCCTGTGGCGGTCCTCATGAGAGCCAGTTTCATCACAGCGCTTGATTGTTTTTGCGACTGCACTTGATGAAACTTTCAAAGTTCTTGAAATTTTCCACATTGACTGACATTCACGGCTTAAACTATTGATGGACTGTCGTTTCTTTTTGCTTATTTGAACTGTTCTTGCCATAATGTGGACTTGGTCTTTTACCAAATAGGACCATCTTCTGTGTACCACCCCTACCTTGTCACAACACAAGTGATTGGCTCAAACACAAATAAATTCCTCAAATGAACTTTTAACAAACAAACCTGTTAATTGAAATGCATTCCAGGTGACTGTCTCATGAAGCTGTTTGAGAGAATGCCAAGAGTGTGCAAAGCTGTCATCAACGCAAAAGGCGGCTACTTTTTACATTTGTTTTACACTTTTTTGGTTACTACATGATTCCATATGTGTTATTTCACAGTAGAAAAAAAGTAAAAATAAAGAAAACCCTTGAATGAGTAGGCGTGTCCAAACTTTTGACTTGTACTGTATGCTCTTTCTGTCCCAAATGTCATAGAATCTCTGTCCCAAATGTCCCTTACAGCCTGTTTGAGTTCAGTGAGTACCATTCATTTTCACTGGCGGCTTATCTATTTGTCCACAGGAAGCTTATCTTTAACCCAAACGACAGATGGCAGCCTCTAATATGATACTGTATGTCTCAATTACTCTTTTCCTCATGTGACCTTGTATTCAAACACACTTCTTCAAACTACTAAGACACCACATTATTAAAGTGCTATCTGAAAGCCACTAATAACATATTACATTAACAAATCTCTAGTAACCCATTATACTCAACATACATTGTTACTTCATCACATCTCTAGTAACCCATTATAATATTCATATAGTATATTTGGTAATAGTCCTTTTATATCTTCACATCACGCAGAATCCCTATACAACGTTAAAAACTCAGCTCACAGAATTGGTAGGGGTATTCATTCATACACGCACCTCTTTCACACCGGTGGACAGAACTGGTTGGGGTTTTCATTCAGATAGGCACCTCTTATACACCGGTGGACAGAACTAGTTGGGGTATTCATTCAGATAAGCACCTCTTTCAAACCGGTGGATGGAACTGGTTGGGGTATTCATTCAGATAGGCACCTCTTTCAAACCGGTGGACAGAACTAGTTGGGGTATTCATTCAGATAGGCACCTCTTATACACCGGTGGACAGAACTAGTTGGGGTTTTCATTCAGATAGGCACCTCTTATACACCGGTGGACAGAACTAGTTGGGGTATTCATTCAGATAAGCACCTCTTTCAAACCGGTGGATGGAACTGGTTGGGGTATTCATTCAGATAGGCACCTCTTTCAAACCGGTGGACAGAACTAGTTGGGGTATTCATTCAGATAGGCACCTCTTTCATACCGGGGCTAGTCCCCTGACAGCTCTCATTCACTCAGTACTAATAATATCTCTTATTATTCACATTTCAATCCTTTGTTGAACTTCAGCTTACCAATTCTTTTCCAAATATCAATCTGTTATTATCCACATTTCAATGTCTTAATTTCCAAATTTCAAACATATTAACCTGTCATTTCAACACTCACACAACTCTCACATCCACATTCACTTAGTACTATTCCCCAACACACTCAGTAGTCCCCCCTGGTTAATCCTTATGCGTCTTCAACTATTCTCTTGTTGTTACCTTCTTCTGCGGTTCCTCTATAGTCTCTATAGTCTCTTTAGTACTTATAGTCCCTCAGTATCTATAGTCTCAATCGTCTATATAGACATAAATGCTTTAGTCTCTGTGGTTGCCATAGTAGCTATAGTCCCTATAGTATCTATTGTCACTATAGCATCTTTAGTCCCTTAGAATCCATAGTCTCAATAGTCTCTATAGTCACAAATGCTATAGTCTCTATGGACTGTATAGTCTTCCCATAAATACATATATACAGTTCGTAGTGATGTTTAAGCTAAAGCAGTCAATCAATAAATCAATCAATCAAGAGAAGACACATATACTCAATGATGACCTCTTGTGTGACTAACCTTCACAGTGTGATTAGAGAATCTGAACCCAGGTAGACACCGGCAGTTGTAGCACCCGATGGTGTTGAGGCAAATGGTGTTGCTGCCACAAACCTGTGGTGTCTCCTGGCACTCATCGAGGTCTGAAGAGAGAAGGAAACATGTTGATAGAGCAGTGACTCCCTAACCTCTCCTCCAGTGACTCCCTAACCTATCCTCCAGTGACTCCCTAACCTATCCTCCAGTGACTCCCTAATCTCTCCTCCAGTGACTCCCTAACCTCTCCTCCAGTGATTCCCTAACCTCTCCTCCAGTGACTCCCTAACCTCTCCTCCACTGATTCCCTAATCGCTCCTCCAGTGATTCCTAACCTCTCCTACAGTGATTCCCTAACCTCTCCTCCAGTGATTCTCTAAACATTAACTTAAATTCGGCCTCCAATTAGAGACAACGCCAACCGGCCTCTTCTAATTGGAGGTCATGCCAAACTAAACCCAACCTAGAAATACAACACTAGAAACAAAACATAGAAATACAAAAACGGACAAACACCCCGTCACGCCCTGACCACTCTACCATAGAAAATAACAACTTACTATGGTCAGGACGTGACAGAACCCCCCCTCCACCCCAAAGGTGCGGACTCCGACCGCACCTAAAAAAACAACAACAAAAAACCTTAACAACAACCCCCCCCAAAAGAAATGATCCACCCCACTTCCTCACTTACACATAGAATAATATCATTATCACCCCCTCACCACCTACACATAGAATAATATCATTCTCACCCCCCCTCCCCACCTTCACATAGAATAATATCATTATCACCCCCTCCCCACCTGCACATAGAATAGTATAATTATCACCCCCCTCCCCACCTACACATAGAATAATATCATTATCCACCCCCCTCCCCACCTACACATAGAATAATATCATTATCACCCCCCTCCCCACCTAAACACAGAATAATATCATTATCCACCCCCCCTCCCCACCTACACATGGAATAATATCATTATCCACCCCCCTCCCCACCTACACATAGAATAATATCATTATCACCCCCCTCCCCACCTACACATAGAATACTATCATTATCCACCCCCTCCCCACCAACAAATAGAATGATATCATTATCACCCCCCTCCCAAACTTCTCGTAGAATAATATCATTATCACTCTCTCCCCACTAACAAAAAGAATAATATCATTATCACCCCCCTCCCCACCTACACATAGAATAATATCATTACCCACCCTCTCCCCACCTACAAATAGAATAATATCATTATCCACCCCCCTCATAACCTACACATAGAACAATATTATTATCACCTCCCTCCCCACCTTTACATAGAACAATCTCATCATCACCCCCTCCCAACATACACATAGAATAATATCATTATCACCTACACATAGAATAATATCATTATCACTCCCACCTACACATTTAATAATTTCATTATCACCCCCTCCCCACCTACATATAGAATAATATCATTATCACCCCCCTCCCCACCAACGAATAGAATAATATCATTATCAACCCCCTCCCAATCTACACTTAGAATAATATCATTATCACTCTCTCCCCACCAACAAATAAAATAATATCATTATCACCCCCCTCCCCACCTACACATAGAATAATATCATTATCCACCCCCTCCCAACCTACATATAGAATAATATTATTATCCACCCCCTCCCCACCAACAAATACAATAATATCATTATCCACCCCCTCCCCACCTTCACACAGAATAATATCTTTATCACCCCCCTCCCCACCTACACATAAAACCATATCATTATCACCTCCCTCCCCACCTACACATAGAATAATATCATTATCACCCCCATCCCCACCTACACATAGAATAATATCATTATCCAACCCCCTCCACACCTACACATAGAATAATATAATTATCCACCCCCCTCCCCACCTACACATAGAATAATATCATTATCACCCTCTCCCCACCAACAAGCAAAATAATATCATTATCACCCACCTCCCCACCAACGAATAGAATAATATCATTATCACCCCCCTCCCAATCTACACTTAGAATAATATCATTATCACTCTCTCCCCACCAACAAATAAAATAATATCATTATCACCCCCCTCCCCACCTACACATAGAATAACATCATTATCACCCCCTCCGCACCTGCACATAGAATAATATCATTATCCATCCCCTCCCCACCTACACATAGAATAAAATCATTATCATCCCCCTCCCCACCAATGAATAGAATAATATCATTATCACCCCCCTCCCCACCAACAAAAAGAATGATATCATTATCACCCCCCTCCCAAACTTCTTGTAGAATAATATTATTATCACTCTCTCCCCACCAACAAATAGAATAAAATCATTATCCACCCCCCCTCCCCACCTACACATAGAATAATATCATTATCCACCCCCCTCCCCACCTACACATAGAATAATATCATTATCACCCCCCTCCCCACCTACACATAGAATAATATCATTATCACCCACTCCCAACCAAAAAATAGAATAATATAATTATCACCCCCCTCCCAACCTATACATCGAATAATATCATGATCACTCTCTCCCCAACAACAAATAGAATAAATCATTATCCACCACCTCCCCACCTACACACAAAATAATATTATTATCCACCCCCTCCCCACCTACACACAGAATAATATCATTATCACCCCCCTCCCCACCTACACATAGAATAATATCATTATCAACCCACTCCCTACCTACAAATAGAATAATATCATTATCACTCTCTCCTCACCATCAAATAGAATATTATCATTATCACCCCCCTCCCCACCTACACATAGATGAATATCATTATCCACCCCCTCCCCACCTACACATAGAGTGATATAATTATCCACCCCTCTCCCCAACTACACATAGAATAAAATCATTATCACCCTCTCCCCACCAACAAATAGATTAATATCATTATCACCCCCCTCCCCACCTACACATAGAATATCATTTTCAACCCAACCTACACATAGAATCATATCATTATCACCCCCCTCCTCACCTACACTTAGAATAATATCATTATCCACCTCCCTCCCCACCTACACATAGAAAATTATCATTATCACCACCCTCCCCACCTTCACATAGAATAATATCATCATCATCCCCCTCCCCACATACACATAGAATAATATCATTATCACCCCCACCTACACATAGAATAATATCATTATCACTCCCACCTACACATGTAAAAATGTCATTATCACCCCCTCCTCACCTACACATAGAATAATGTCATTATCCACCTCCCTCCCCACCTACACATAGAATAATGTCATTATCCACCTCCCTCCCCAGCTACACATAGAATAATATCAATATCACCCCCCTCCCCACCAACACTTAGAATAAAATCATTACCATCCCCCTCCCCACCAATGAATAGAATAATATCATTATCACTCTCTCCCAACCAACAAAAATAATAATATCATTATCACCCCCCCCTCCCCACCTACACATAGAATAATATCATTACCCACCCTCTCCCCACATACACATAGAATAATATCATTATCCACCCCTCTCCCCACCTACACATAGAATAATATCATTATCCACCCCCCTCCCCACCTACAAATAGAATAATATCATTATCCACCCCCCTCATAACCTACACATAGAACAATATTATTATCACCTCCCTACCCACCTTTACATAGAACAATCTCATCATCACCCCCTCCCAACATACACATAGAATAATATCATTATCACCCCCACCTACACATAGAATAATATCATTATCACTCCCACCTACACATATAATAATATCATTATCACCCCCCTCCCCACCAACAAATAGAATAATATCATTATCAACCCCCTCCCAATCTACACTTAGAATAATATCATTATCACTCTCTCCCCACCAACAAATAAAATAATATCATTATCACCCCCCTCCCCACCTACACATAGAATAATTTCATTATCCACCCCCTCCCAACCTACATATAGAATAATATTATTATCCACCCCCCTCCCCACCAACAAATACAATAATATCATTATCCACCCCCTCCCCACCTGCACACAGAATAATATCTTTATCACCCCCCTCCCCACCTACACATAAAACCATATCATTATCACCTCCTTCCCCACCTACACATAGAATAATATCATTATCACCCCCCTCCCCACCTACACATAGAATAATATCATTATCACCCCACTCCCTACCTACAAATAGAATAATATCATTATCACCCTCTCCCAACCAACAAGCAAAATAATATCATTATCACCCACCTCCCCACCAACGAATAGAATAATATCATTATCACCCCACTCCCAATCTACACTTAGAATAATATCATTATTACTCTCTCCCCACCAACAAATAAAATAATATCATTATCACCCCCCTCCCCACCTACACATAGAATAATATCATTATCACCCCCTCCGCACCTGCACATAGAATAATATCATTATCCATCCCCCTCCCCACCAACACATAGAATAAAATCATTATCATCCCCCTCCCCACCAATGAATTGAATAATATCATTATCACCCCCCTCCCCACCAACAAATAGAATGATATCATAATCACCCCCCTCCCAAACTTCTCGTAGAATAATATCATTATCACTCTCTCCCCACCAACAAAAAGAATAATATCATTATCACCCCCCCTCCCCACCTACACATAGAATAATATCATTAACCACCCTCTCCCCACCTACACATAGAATAATATCATTATCCGCCACCCTCCCCACCTACACATAGAATAATATAATTGTCACCCCCCCTCCCCACCAATGAATAGAATAATATCATTATCACCCCCTCCCAACCAACGAATAGAATAATATCATTATCACCCCCTCCCAACCTACACGTAGAGTAATATCATTATCACTCTCTCCCCACCAACAAATAGAATAATAAAATTATCACCCCCCCCCTCCCCACCTACACATAGAATAATATATCTATCCACCCCCCTCCCCACCTACACATAGAATAATATCATTGTCACCCCCTCCTACACGTAGAATAATATCATTATCACCCCCCTCCCCACCTACACATAGAATAATATCATTATCGTCCCCCTCCCCATCTACACATAGAATAATATCATTATCACCCCCCTCCCCACCTACACATAGAATAATATCATTATCCACCCTCTCCCCACCTACACAGAGAATAATATCATTGTCCACCCCCCTCCCCACCTACACATAGAATAATATCATTATCCACCCCTCTCCCAATCTACACATAGAATAATATCATTATCACCCCCCTCCCCACCTACACATTGAATAATATCATTATCACCCCCCTCGCCAACTACACAGAGAATAATATCATTATCCACGCCCCTCCCCACCTACACATAGAATAATATCATTATCCACCCCCCTCCCCAACTACACAGAGAATAATATCACTATCACCCCCCTCCCCTCATACACATAGAATAATATCATTGTCACCCCCCTCCCAACCTACACGTAGATTATTATCATTATCACTCTCTCCCCACCAACAAATAGAATAATATCATTATCACCCCCCTCCCCACGTACACATAGAATAATATCATTATCACCTCCCTCCCCACCAACAAATAGAATAATATCACTATCCACCCCCTCCCCACCTACACATAGAATAATATCATTATCACCCCCCTCCCCACCTACACATAGAATAATATCATTATCAACCCCCCTCCCACCGACACACAGAATAATATCTTTATCACCCCCCTCCCCACCTACACATAGAATAATATCATTATCCACCCCCCTCCCCATCTACACATAGAATGATATCATTATCACCCCCCTCCCAAACTTCTCGTAGAATAATATCATTATCACTCTCTCCCCAGCAACAAAAGAATAATATCATTATCACCCCCCCTCCCCACCTACACATAGAATAATATCATTACCCACCCTCTCCCCACCTACACATAGAATAATATCATTATCCGCCCCCTCCCAATCTACACATAGAATAATATCATTGTCACCCCCCTCCCCACCAATGAATAGAATAATATCATTATCACCCCTCCCAACCAACGAATAGAATAATATCATTATCACCCCCCTCCCAACCTACACGTAGAATAATATCATTATCACTCTCTCCCCACCAACAAATAGAATAATATAATTATCACCCCCCCCTCCCCACCTACACATAGAATAATATATTTATCCACCCCCTCCCAACCTACATATAGAATAATATTATTATCCACCCCCCTCCCCACCAACAAATACAATAATATCTTTATCACCCCCCTCCCCACCTACACATAAAACCATATCATTATCACCTCCCTCCCCACCTACACATAGAATAATATCATTATCACCCCCCTCCCCACCTACACATAGAATAACATCATTATCACCCCACTCCCTACCTACAAATAGAATAATATCATTATCACCCTCTCCCCACCAACAAGCAAAATAATATCATTATCACCCACCTCCCCACCAACGAATAGAATAATATCATTATCACCCCCCTCCCAATCTAAACCTAGAATAATATCATTATCACTCTCTCCCCACCAACAAATAAAATAATATCATTATCACCCCCCTCCCCACCTACACATAGAATAATATCATTATCCACCCTCTCCCCACCTACACAGAGAATAATATCATTGTCCACCCCCCCTCCCCACCTACACATAGAATAATATCATTATCCACCCCCTCTCCCAATCTACACATAGAATAATATCATTATCACCCCCCTCCCCACCTACACATTGAATAATATCATTATCACCCCCCTCGCCAACTACACAGAGAATAATATCATTATCCACGCCCCTCCCAACCTACACATAGAATAATATCATTATCCACCCCCCTCCCCAACTACACAGAGAATAATATCACTATCACCCCCCTCCCCTCATACACATAGAATAATATCATTGTCACCCCCCTCCCAACCTACACGTAGATTATTATCATTATCACTCTCTCCCCACCAACAAATAGAATAATATCATTATCACCCCCCTCCCCACGTACACATAGAATAATATCATTATCACCCCCCTCCCCACCAACAAATAGAATAATATCATTATCACCCCCCTCCCCACCTACACATAGAATAATATCATTATCAACCCCCCTCCCCACCGACACACAGAATAATATCTTTATCACCCCCCTCCCCACCAATGAATAGAATAATATCATTATCACTCTCTCCCCAGCAACAAAAAGAATAATATCATTATCACCCCCCCTCCCCACCTACACATAGAATAATATCATTACCCACCCTCTCCCCACCTACACATAGAATAATATCATTATCCGCCCCCTCCCCATCTACACATAGAATAATATCATTGTCACCCCCCTCCCCACCAATGAATAGAATAATATCATTATCACCCCTCCCAACCAACAAATAGAATAATATCATTATCACCCCCCTCCCAACCTACACGTAGAATAATATCATTATCACTCTCTCCCCACCAACAAATAGAATAATATAATTATCACCCCCCCTCCCCACCTCCACATAGAATAATATATTTATCCACCCCCCTCCCAACCTACATATAGAATAATATTATTATCCACCCCCCTCCCCACCAACAAATACAATAATATCATTATCCACCCCCTCCCCACCTGCACACAGAATAATATCTTTATCACCCCCAACCCCACCTACACATAAAACCATATCATTATCACCTCCCTCCCCACCTACACATAGAATAATATCATTATCACCCCCCTCCCCACCTACACATAGAATAACATCATTATCACCCCACTCCCTACCTACAAATAGAATAATATCATTATCACCCTCTCCCCACCAACAAGCAAAATAATATCACTATCACCCACCTCCCCACCAACGAATAGAATAATATCATTATCACCCCCCTCCCAATCTACACCTAGAATAATATCATTATCACTCTCTCCCCACCAACAAATAAAATAATATCATTATCACCCCCCCCTCCCCACCTACACATACATAATATCATTATCACCCACCCTCCCCACCTACACATAGAATAATATCATTATCCATCCCCCTCCCCACCTACACATAGAATAATATCTAATATCACCCCCCCTCCCCACCTACACATAGAATAATTATATTTTATCCACCCCCTCCCATCTACACATAGAATAATATCATTGTCACCCCCACCTACACGTAGAATAATATCATTATCACCCCCCTCCCACCCTACACATAGAATAATATCATTATCGTCCCCCCTCCCCATCTACACATAGAATAATATCATTATCACCCCCCCCCCACCTACACATAGAATAATATCATTATCCCCCTCTCCCCCTACACAGAAGAATAATATCATTGTCCACCCCCCTCCCCACCTACACATAGAATAATATCATTATCCACCCCTCTCCCAATCTACACATAGAATAATATCATTATCACCCCCCCCCCCCCCTACACATTGAATAATATCATTCACCCCCCACTCGCCAACTACACAGAAATAATATCATTATCCACCCCCCCTCCCCACCTACACATAGAATAATATCATTATCCACCCCCCTCCCCAACTACACAGAGAAAATATCACTATCACCCCCCTCCCCTCATACCCATAGAATAATATCATTGTCACCCCCCTCCCAACCTACACGTAGATTATTATCATTATCACTCTCTCCCCACCAACAAATAAAATAATATCATTATCACCCCCCTCCCCACGTACACATAGAATAATATCATTATCACCCCCCTCCCCACCAACAAATAGAATAATATCACTATCCACCCCCTCCCCACCTACACATAGAATAATATCATTATCACCCCCCCTCCCCACCTACACATAGAATAATATCATTATCAACCCCCCTCCCCACCGACACACAGAATAATATCTTTATCACCCCCTCCCCACCTACACATAGAATAATATCATTATCCACCCCCCTCCCCATCTACACATAGAATGATATCATTATCACCCCCCTCCCAAACTTCTCGTAGAATAATATCATTATCACTCTCTCCCCAGCAACAAAAAGAATAATATCATTATCACCCCCCCTCCCCACCTACACATAGAATAATATCATTACCCACCCTCTCCCCCACCTACACATAGAATAATATCATTATCCGCCCCCCTCCCAATCTACACATAGAATAATATCATTGTCACCCCCCTCCCCACCAATGAATAGAATAATATCATTATCACCCCTCCCAACCAACGAATAGAATAATATCATTATCACCCCCCCTCCCAACCTACACGTAGAATAATATCATTATCACTCTCTCCCCACCAACAAATAGAATAATATAATTATCACCCCCCCTCCCCACCTACACATAGAATAATATATTTATCCACCCCCTCCCAACCTACATATAGAATAATATTATTATCCACCCCCCTCCCCACCAACAAATACAATAATATCTTTATCACCCCCCTCCCCACCTACACATAAAACCATATCATTATCACCTCCCTCCCCACCTACACATAGAATAATATCATTATCACCCCCCCTCCCCACCTACACATAGAATAACATCATTATCACCCCACTCCCTACCTACAAATAGAATAATATCATTATCACCCTCTCCCCACCAACAAGCAAAATAATATCATTATCACCCACCTCCCCACCAACGAATAGAATAATATCATTATCACCCCCCTCCCAATCTAAACCTAGAATAATATCATTATCACTCTCTCCCCACCAACAAATAAAATAATATCATTATCACCCCCCTCCCCACCTACACATAGAATAATATCATTATCCACCCTCTCCCCACCTACACAGAGAATAATATCATTGTCCACCCCCCTCCCCACCTACACATAGAATAATATCATTATCCACCCCTCTCCCAATCTACACATAGAATAATATCATTATCACCCCCCTCCCCACCTACACATTGAATAATATCATTATCACCCCCCCTCGCCAACTACACAGAGAATAATATCATTATCCACGCCCCTCCCCACCTACACATAGAATAATATCATTATCCCACCCCCCTCCCCAACTACACAGAGAATAATATCACTATCACCCCCCTCCCTCATACACATAGAATAATATCATTGTCACCCCCCCTCCCAACCTACACGTAGATTATTATCATTATCACTCTCTCCCCACCAACAAATAGAATAATATCATTATCACCCCCCCTCCCCACGTACACATAGAATAATATCATTATCACCCCCCCTCCCCCACCAACAAATAGAATAATATCATTATCACCCCCCTCCCCACCTACACATAGAATAATATAATTATCACCCCCCTCCCCACCGACACACAGAATAATATCTTTATCACCCCCCTCCCCACCAATGAATAGAATAATATCATTATCACTCTCTCCCCAGCAACAAAAGAATAATATCATTATCACCACCCCCCTCCCCACCTACACATAGAATAATATCATTACCCACCCTCTCCCCACCTACACATAGAATAATATCATTATCCGCCCCCTCCCCATCTACACATAGAATAATATCATTGTCACCCCCCCCCTCCCCACCAATGAATAGAATAATATCATTATCACCCCTCCCAACCAACGAATAGAATAATATCATTATCACCCCCCTCCCAACCTACACGTAGAATAATATCATTATCACTCTCTCCCCACCAACAAATAGAATAATATAATTATCACCCCCCCTCCCCACCTCCATATAGAATAATATATTTATCCACCCCCTCCCAACCTACATATAGAATAATATTATTATCCACCCCCCTCCCCACCAACAAATACAATAATATCATTATCCACCCCCTCCCCACCTGCACACAGAATAATATCTTTATCACCCCCAACCCCACCTACACATAAAACCATATCATTATCACCTCCCTCCCCACCTACACATAGAATAATATCATTATCACCCCCCTCCCCACCTACACATAGAATAACATCATTATCACCCCCACCCCCCTACCTACAAATAGAATAATATCATTATCACCCTCTCCCCACCAACAAGCAAAATAATATCACTATCACCCACCTCCCCACCAACGAATAGAATAATATCATTATCACCCCCCCTCCCAATCTACACCTAGAATAATATCATTATCACTCTCTCCCCACCAACAAATAAAATAATATCATTATCACCCCCCTCCCCACCTACACATAGAATAATATCATTATCAACCCCCCTCCCCACCGACACACAGAATAATATCTTATCACCCCCCTCCCCACATACACATAGAATAATATCATTATAACCCCCTCCGCACCTGCACATAGAATAATATCATTATCCATCCCCCTCCCCACCTACACATAGAATAATATCAATATCACCCCCCTCCCCCACCTACACATAGAATAATATATTTATCCACCCCCTCCCCATCTACACATAGAATAATATCATTGTCACCCCCACCTACACGTAGAATAATATCATTATCACCCCCCCTCCCCACCTACACATAGAATAATATCATTATCCACCCTCTCCCCACCTACACAGAGAATAATATCATTGTCCACCCCCCTCCCCACCTACACATAGAATAATATCATTATCACCCCCCTCCCCACCAACGAATAGAATAATGTCATTATCATGCCCCTCCCCACCTACACATAGAATAATATCATTATCACCCCCCCCTCCCCAGAAACAAATAGAATAATATCACTATCCACCCATTCCCCACCTACACATAGAATAATATTATTAACCACCCCCCCTCCCCACCTACACATAGAATAATATCATTATCACCTCTCTCCCCACCGACACACAGAATAATATCATTATCACCCCTCTCCCCACCGACACACAGAATAATATCTTTATCACCCCCCTCCCCACCTACACATAGAATAATATCATTATCCACCCCCCTCCCAATCTACACATAGAATAATATCATTATCACCCCCCTCCCCACATACACATTGAATAATATCATTATCACCCCCCTCGCCAACTACACAGAGAATAATATCATTATCCACGCCCCTCCCCACCTACACATAGAATAAAATCATTATCCACCCCCCTCCCCAACTACACAGAGAATAATATCATTACCCACCCTCTCCCCACCTACACATAGAATAATATCATTATCCGCCCCCCCTCCCACACCTACACATAGAATAATATAATTGTCACCCCCCCATCCCCACCAATGAATAGAATAATATCATTATCACCCCCCTCCCAACCAACGAATAGAATAATATCATTATCACCCCCCTCCCCACCTACACATAGAATAATATCATTATCAACCCCCCTCCCCACCGACACACAGAATAATATCTTTATCACCCCCCTCCCCACATACACATAGAATAATATCATTATCCACCACCCTCCCCATCTACACATAGAATAATATCATTATCACCCCCCTCACCACCTACACATTGAATAATATCATTATCCACCCCCTCCCAACGTACACATAGAATAATATTATTATCCACCCCCCTCCCCACCTACACATAGAATAATATCACTATCCACCCATTCCCCCACCTACACATAGAATAATATTATTAACCACCCCCCTCCCCACCTACACATAGAATAATATCATTATCACCTCTCTCCCCACCGACACACAGAATAATATCTTTATCACCCCCCTCCCCACCTACACATAGAATAATATCATTATCCACCCCCTCCGCAACTACACAGAGAATAATATCATTATCTACCCCCCTCCCCACCTACACATAGAATAATATCATTATCCACCCCCCTCCCCAACTACACAGAGAATAATATAACTATCACCCCCCTCCCCTCATACACATAGAATAATATCATATCACCCTCTCCCAACCTACACGTAGATTATTATCATTATCACTCTCTCCCCACCAACAAATATAATAATATCATTATCACCCCCCCTCCCCACCTACAATAGAATAATATCATTATCACCCCCCTCCCCACCAACAAATAGAATAATATCACTATCCACCCCCTCCCCACCTACACATAGAATAATATTATTAACCACCCCCCTCCCCACCCTACACATATAATAATATCATTATCACCCCCTCCCCACCCTACACATAGAATAATATCATTATCAACCCCCCCTCCCCACCGACACACAGAATAATATCATTATCCACCCCCCTCCCCACCTACACATAGAATAATATCATTATCACCCCCCTCCCCACCTACAAATAGAATAATATCATTATCCACCCCCCTCCCCACCTTCACATTGAATAATATCATTATCCACCCCCTCCCAACGTACACATAGAATAATATTATTATCCACCCCCCTCCCCACCTACACATAGAATAATATCATTATCCTGCCCCTCCCCACCTACACATAGAATAATATCATTATCACCCCCCTCCCCACCTACACATAGATTAATATCATGTCCACCCCCTCCTCACCTACACATGGAATAATATAATTGTCACCCCCACCCCATACTTACACATAGAATCATATCATTATCACCCCCCTCTCCACCTTCACACAGAATAATATCTTTATCACCCTCCTCCCCACCTACACATAGAATAATATCACTGGCACCCCCCACACTACACATAGAATCATATAATTATCACCCCCCTCCCCACCAAGAAATAGAATAATGTCATTATCCACCCCTCCCCACCTACACATAGAATAACATCATTATCACCCCCCTCCCCACCTACACATAGAATAATATCATTATCACCCCCCTCCCCACCTACACATATAAAAATATCATTATCACACCCCCTCCCCACCTACACATAGAATAATATCATTGGCACCCCCACCTACACATAGAATCATATCATTATCACCCCCCTCTCCACCTACACACAGAATAATATCTTTATCACCCTCCTCCCCACCTACACATAGAATAATATCATTGGCACCCCCACCTACACATAGAATCATATCATTATCACCCCCCTCCCCACCAACAAATAGAATAATATCATTTTCCACCACCCCTCCCCACCTACACATAGAATAATATCATTATCCACCCCCTCCCCACTTACACATAGAATAATATCATTATCCACCTCCCTCCCCACCTACACATAGAATATTATCATTATCACCCCCCTCCCCACCTACACATTGAATAATATCATTATCACCCCCCTCTCCACCTACACATAGAATAATATCATTATCCACCCCCCTCCCCATCTACACATAGAATAATATCATTATAACCCCCCTCCTCACCTTACACATAGAATAATATCATTATCCACCCCCCTCCCCATCTACACTAGATAATATCATTATCACCCCCCTCCTCACCTACACATAGAATAATATCATTATTCACCCCGCCTCCCACAAAGGTGATGATTATTAACATTCTCTATAAACTCTCAGTACTGCACAGATAAGAGGACTCTGAACAATTAATGTTCATTCCCTCGACATGTAAACATTCCACACACACACAAATACTCAGCCAGTACACTGTCCAGAAAGGTGAAGTTGACAGTCGTTGTGGATACGAACCCAGGAAGACACTGACAGTAGAAGCTCCCCTGTGTGTTGTAAACACGTGGTATATACTTTCCACAGGGTGGGGTACGTCCCACTCTTTACACTCATCTGTAACATCACATTGTTTCTTGTTTTGGCTATGAAGCCCAGGCCGCAATCCCTGGCCTCTAGGTTTCCCAGTAGACTGAAATGAAGACCTGTGAGAAGAGTGTGAGGAGAAGAAGAGAAAGAGGGAGGGAGAGGGGGAGAGAGAGCGAGAGAGAGAGAGAGTTATTCAACATGTTTCCTACTAGCCCGGTCTGAAAAGTACTAGCCTCGGTTTAGCTTCATTTCCATCCCTGTCTACACCACAGCACTCCTGGACCTCGTTGGGATGCAATTATTATTATTATTTTTTTTTTACAATTTGTTCATCCCAAATGGCACTCTATTCCACAGGCTAGTGCATTATAAGCCCATGGGGATAATCACAAGTAAAATACTTGTTCTCCACATTGCAACTTGAGCTAGGTTACTAGTACTAGGTTACTAGTTACTGAAGTATAGGAGAGAAGACAGAGATATTAAAGCTAGGTTACTAAACTGAAGTATAGTAGAGAAGACAGAGATATTAAAGCTAGGTTACTAAACTGAAGTATAGTAGAGAAGACAGAGATATTAAAGCTAGGTTACTAAACTGAAGTATAGTAGAGAAGACAGAGATATTAAAGCTAGGTTACTAAACTGAAGTATAGTACAGAAGACAGAGATACGTTACGTTAGTAACCAGAGAGCTAGGTTACTAAACGTAAAGGGAAATATCACAAAAAAACTCTCTTTTGGTATTTGTTTCATTATGTTTTGCATGTCACCAGCCCCATCATCATGAATAGTATATATATCACTGAACACAGAGTGAGTCCATGCAAATTATTGTGTGACTTGTAAGCACATTCTTAGTCCTGAACATATTTAGGCTTGACATAACAAAGGGGTTGATTACTTATTGCCTCAATACATTTCAGCTTTCATTTCAACACACACACACACACACAGAGGGTTCTACATGGAAACCAAAAGAGTTCTACACTGAACCAAAAAGTAAAACACTTTATGGGGACAGCCAAGAACCCTTTTGGAAGCATGTTTTTCTAAGAGTGTAGGCATTCCCTTTAACTCCTTCTCTGTATATTTCATCTCATGATTTTGTCAGTAGCTCTCCCCCTCTCCCTCTCCCCCTCTCCCCCTCTCCCCTCATCCCCCCTCTCCCCCCCTCTCCCCCCCCTCTCCCCTCTCCCACCCCTCCCCGCTTGATTTCTCTCTCTCCCCGTCTCCACCCCTCCCCGCTTGATCTCTCTCTCTCCCTCTCCCCCTGTCATATTATGGTAATATACAGTGTTGTAATGATGTGCAAATAGTTGAAGTACAAAAGGGAAAATAAATCAACATGTATATAGGTTGTATTTACAATGGTGTTTGTTGTTCTTCACTGGTTGCATTTTCTTTTGGCAACAGGTCACAAATCTTGCTGCTGTGATTGCACACTGCGGTATATATGGGAGTTTTATGAAAATTGGATTTGTTTCAAATTCTTTGTGGGTCTGTGTAATCT
>NC_042994.1:23312402-23362402 GCF_901001165.1 Salmo trutta
TCACTATCCATCCCCTCCCCTTATAATAATATCATTATCCGCCCCCCTCCCCACCTAGACATATAATAATATTATTATCACCCCCCTCCCCCACCTACACATAGAATAAAATCATTATCCACCCCGCTGCCCATAGAATAATATCATTATCCACCCCCTCCCCATAGAATTATATCATTATCCACCCCCCTCCCCACCTACACATAGAATAATATCATTATCACCCCTCCTCACCTACACATAGAATAATATCATGATCACCCCCCCTCCCCACCTACAAATAGAATGAAATCATGATCCACCCCCTCCCCACCTACACAAAGAATAATATCACCATCCACCCCCCTCCCCCATATAATAATATCATTATCACCCCCTCCCCACCTACACAGAATAATATCATTATCACCCCCCTCCACTCCTACACATAGAATTATATCATTACCACACCCCTCCCCACCTACACATAGAATAATATCATTATTACCCCCTCCCCACCTACACGTAGAAAAATATCACTATCCACCCTCCTCCCCTCCTACACATAGAATGTCATTATCCACCCCCCTCCCCACCTACACATAGAATAATATCATTATCCACCACCCTCCCCATCTACACATAGAATAATATCTTTATCCACCCCCTTCACCACCTACAAATAGAATGTCATTATCCACCCCCCTCCCCACCTACACATAGAATAAAATCATTATCCACCCCTCTCCACCTACACATAGAATAATATCATTATCCGCCCCCCTCCACCCACACATATAATAATATTATTATCACCCCCCTCCCCACCTACACATAGAATAACATCATTATCCACCCCGCTGCCCATAGAATAATATCATTATCCACCCCCCTCCCCATAGAATTATATCATTATCCACCCCCCTCCCCACCTACACATAGAATAATATCAATATCACCCCCCACCACTCCTACACATAGAATAATATCATTACCACCCCCCCTCCCCACCTACACATATAATAATATCATTATCCACCCCCTCCCCACCTACACATAGAATAATATCATTATCACCCCTCTCCCCACCTACACATAGAATAATATTACTATCCACCCCCCTCCCCACCTACACATAGAATAATATCATTATCCACCCCCTCCCCTTATAATAATATCATTATCCACCCCCCCTCCCCTCCTACACATAGAATAATATCACTATCCATCCCCCTCCCCTTATAATAATATCATTATCCGCCCCCCTCCCCACCTAGACATATAATAATATTATTATCACCCCCCTCCCCACCTACACATAGAATAACATCATTATCCACCCCGCTGCCCATAGAATAATATCATTATCCACCCCCCTCCCCATAGAATTATATCATTATCCACCCCCCCTCCCCACCTACACATATAATAATATCATTATCACCCCTCCTCACCTACACATAGAATAATATCATGATCACCCCCCTCCCCACCTACACAAAGAATAATATCACTATCCACCCCCCTCCCCATATAATAATATCATTATCACCCCCTCCCCACCTAAACAGAATAATATCATTATCACCCCCCTCCACTCCTACACATAGAATAATATCATTACCACACCCCTCCCCACCTACACATAGAATAATATCATTATTACCCCCTCCCCACCTACACGTAGAAAAATATCACTATCCACCCTCCTCCCCTCCTACACATAGAATGTCATTATCCACCCCCCCTCCCCACCTACACATAGAATAATATCATTATCCACCCCCCCTCCCCATCTACACATAGAATAATATCATTATCCACCCCCTTCCCCACCTACAAATAGAATGTCATTATCCACCCCCCTCCCCACCTACACATAGAATAAAATCATTATCCACCCCTCTCCACCTACACATAGAATAATATCATTATCCGCCCCCCTCCACCCACACATATAATAATATTATTATCACCCCCCTCCCCACCTACACATAGAATAAAATCATTATCCACCCCTCTCCACCTACACATAGAATAATATCATTATCCGCCCCCCTCCACCCACACATATAATAATATTATTATCACCCCCCTCCCCACCTACACATAGAATAACATCATTATCCACCCCGCTGCCCATAGAATAATATCATTATCCACCCCCCTCCCCATAGAATTATATCATTATCCACCCCCCTCCCCACCTACACATAGAATAATATCATTATCACCCCTCCTCACCTACAAATAGAATAAAATCATGATCCACCCCCTCCCCACCTACACAAAGAATAATATCACTATCCACCCCCTCCCCATATAATAATATCATTATCACCCACTCCCCACCTACACAGAATAATATCATTATCACCCCCCTCCACTCCTACACATAGAATAATATCATTACCACACCCCTCCCCACCTACACATAGAATAATATCATTATTACCCCCTACCCACCTACACGTAGAAAAATATCACTATCCACCCTCCTCCCCTCCTGCACATAGAATGTCATTATCCACCCCCCTCCCCACCTACACATAGAATAATATCATTATCCACCACCCTCCCCATCTACACATAGAATAATATCATTATCCACCCCCTTCCCCACCTACAAATAGAATGTCATTATCCACCCCCCTCCCCACCTACACATAGAATAAAATCATTATCCACCCCTCTCCACCTACACATAGAATAATATCATTATCCGCCCCCCTCCACCCACACATATAATAATATTATTATCACCCCCCTCCCCACCTACACATAGAATAACATCATTATCCACCCCGCTGCCCATAGAATAATATCATTATCCACCCCCCTCCCCATAGAATTATATCATTATCCACCCCCCTCCCCACCTACACATAGAATAATATCATTATCACCCCTCCTCACCTACACATAGAATAATATCATGATCCCCCCCCTCCCCACCAACACATAGATTAATGTCATTATCCACCCCCCTCCCCACCTACAAATAGAATAAAATCATGATCCACCCCCTCCCCACCTACACAAAGAATAATATCACTATCCACCCCCCCTCCCCATATAATAATATCATTATCACCCCCCTCCCCACCTACACAGAATAATATCATTATCACCCCCCTCCACTCCTACACATAGAATAATATCATTACCACACCCCTCCCCACCTACACATAGAATAATATCATTATTACCCCCTCCCCACCTACACATAGAAAAATATCACTATCCACCCTCCGCCCCTCCTACACATAGAATAATATCATTATCCACCACCCTCCCCATCTACACATAGAATAATATCATTATCCACCCCCTTCCCCACCTACAAATAGAATGTCATTATCCACCCCCCTCCCCACCTACACATAGAATAAAATCATTATCCACCCTCTCCCCACCTACACAAAGAATAATATCCTTATCACCCTCCTCCACTCCTACACATAGAATAATTTCATTACCAACCTCCTCCCCACCTACACATAGAATAATATCACTATCCATCCCCTCCCCTCCTACACATAGAATGTCATTATCCACCCCCCTCCCCACCTACACATAGAATAATATCATTATCCACCCCCCTCCCCACCTACACATATAATGTCATTATCCACCCCCCTCCCCACCTACACATATAATGTCATTATCCACCCCCCTCCCCACCTACACATAGAATAAAATCATTATCCACCCTCTCCCCACCTACACAAAGAATAATATCCTTATCATCCCCCTCCCCACCTACACATAGAATAATATCACTATCCACCCCCCTCCCCATATAATAATATCATTATCACCCCCCTCCCCACCTACACATAGAATAATATCATTATCACCCCCCTCCACTCCTACACATAGAATAATATCATTACCACCCCCCTCCCCACCTACACATAGAATAATATCATTATCACCCACTCCCCACCTACACATAGAATAATATCACTATCCACCCCCCTCCTCTCCAACACATAGAATGTCATTATCCACCCCCCTCCCCACCTACACATAGAATTATATCATTATCCACCCCCCTCCCCATCTACACATAGAATAATATCATTATCCACCCCCCTCCCCACCTACACATAGAATGTCATTATTCACCCCCCTCCCCACCTACACATAGAATAAAATCATTATCCACCCCCCTACCCACCTACACATAGAATAATATCACTATCCACCCCCCTCCCCACCTACACATAGAATAATATCATTATCCACCCCCCTCCCCTCCTACACATAGAATGTCATTATCCACCCCCCTCCCCACCTACACATAGAATAATATCATTATCCACCCCCCTTCCCAACTACACATAGAATAATATCATTATCCACCCCCTCCCCACCTACACATAGAATGTCATTATCCACCCCCTCCCCACCTACACATAGAATAATATCCTTATCATCCCCCTCCCCACCTACACATAGAATAATATCAATATCACCCCCCTCCACTCCTACACATAGAATAATATCATTACCACCCCCCTCCCAACCTACACATAGAATAATATCATTATCCACCCCCTCCCCACCTACACATAGAATAATATCATTATCACCCCCCTCCCCACCTACACATAGAATAATATCACTATCCACCCCCCTCCCCACCTACACATAGAATAATATCCTTATCCACCCCCCTCCCCATAGAGTAATATCATTATCCACCCCCCTCCCCACCTACACATAGAATAATGTCATTATCCACCCCCTCCCCACCTACACAACGTTGATGATCATTAACATGCTCTACAAACTCTCAATACTTCACAGATAAGAGGACTCTCAGCAAGTAATGGTTTGTTCCCTCGACATTCTCTCTCTCACACACACACACACACACACACACACACACACACACACACACACACACACACACACACACACACACTTGAATACTCACCCTTACAATCCCCAGGAGGAGTAAAGTTGACAGTCGTTGTGGATATGAACCCAGGAAGACACTGACAGTAGAAGCTCCCCTGTGTGTTGTAACACATGGTATTACTTCCACAGGGTGGGGTACTGTCCCACTCTTTACACTCATCTTTATCAACACACAGTGTTCTCCCTTTGGCTATGAAGCCCAGGCTGCAATCTCTGGCCTCTAGGTTCCACAGTAGACTGAAATTAAGACCTGTGAGGAGAGGGAAGGGGGAGAGTGAGAGAGAAAGAGAGACGATAATTGACGAGAATTGACAGAGACAGGTCATGATCAGGTGGGATCCTGCATTTTTCAGCATGTTCTTAAAAAAATATTTATTTAGAGTTAGATAAACTTGGATTTTTTTGTCAGGGACATATACAGGATGCTACCCTCTACAACATAACCTTCATTCTAAATCAAAACCCAAAACCTACAACCTGATTTTGGACGAAATTACAGAATCACCTGGAAGGCTTACAACTACCAAAGATTATTATTCCAAAGCTATACAGCAAATGCTCTGGAAAACAACAGAAACCTAAAAACACCATCCAATCTGGAACAGAGTGAGTATTTTATTTTTTTATTTTTTATTTCACCTTTATTTAACCAGGTAGGCTAGTTGAGAACAAGTTCTCATTTGCAACTGCGACCTGGCCAAGATAAAGCATAGCAGTTAGACACATACAACACAGAGTTACACATGGAATGAACAAAACATACAGTCAATAATATAGTAGAAAAAAAGAAAACAAAAAGTCTATATACAGTGAGTGCAAATTAGGTAAAATAAGGGAATTAAGGCAATAAATAGGTCATGGTGGCAAAGTAATTACAGTATGGCAATTAAACACTGGAATGGTAGATGTGCAAAAGATGGATGTGCAAGTAGAGATACTGGGGTGCAAAAGGAACAGAATAAATAAATAAATACAGTTTGGGGATGAGGTAGATAGATGGGGCTGTATACAGGTGCAGTGATCTGTGAGCTGCTCTGACAGCTGGTGCTTAAAGCTAGTGAGGAGATGGGAATCTCCAGCTTCAGAGATTTTTGCAGTTCATTCCAGTCATTGGCAGCAGAGAACTGGAAGGAAATGCGACCAAAGGAGGAATTGGCTTTGGGGGTGACCAGTGAGATATACCTGCTGGAGCGCGTTCTACGAGTGGGTGCTGCTATGGTGACCAGCGAGCTGAGATAAGGTTATCTACAAGCAGAGACTTGTAGATAACCTGTAGCCAGTGGGTTTGGCGACGAGTATGAAGTGAGGGCCAGCCAACGAGAGCGTATAGGTCGCAGTGGTGGGTAGTGTATGGGGCTTTGGTGACAAATAGTAATGTTTAGTCTGAAGCTATATTTATTTCCAAAAGTCAAGAAGAAAAATACATTACATTACTTTATAAGGACTGAATGCTAAATTAAGCCTGCCAAGCTTGATACAATTTCAATTAGCACTGAGGTGTCAAGTCAGAGGTGTCAAAGCCCTTTAGCCCAACAATGGCAGGAAGGTCACACAGTCTACTTCAACCAAATGGAGAGGCCTTAGAAGCTGCCTCCCGCTGTTCAAAGGTTGCTAGATTGAATCCCTGAGCTGACAAGTTAAACATCTGTCGTTCGGCCCCTGAACAAGGCAGATAACCCACTGTTCCTAGGCTGTCATTGTAAATAAGAATTTGATCTTAACTGACTTCCCTAGTTAAATAAAATACAAATATATGTAAAAAAAATTATGGATTTCGGGCACTTGTCAGCCCGGCTGGTAGATTATTACTAGCACGGGTCCAAAATATGTGCCGTGAAATATTTAAAAATACAAAATGTCACAGACAGGCTAGTTAGGCATATTTTCTACTAGCCATATCTGACAAATACTAGCCTTGGACTAGCTTCATTCCCATCCCTGTCTACACCACAGTACTCTGGACCTCGTTGGGATGCAAAAAAGTTTCTTCTTTACAATTTGTGCATCCCAAATGGCAGTCTATTCCATAGGCTACTGTGGGCCCTTGGGGCTTACTAGTAGTATAATCACTATTGCCTACTTCCCTGAGTTGACTAAATTCACTCCATATCTCCGTAAAGTTTCGCTGCCATCTGGGATTATGCGTTAATCTGTCCCTAAAAGTGCGCTGCCATCTGGGATTACGCGGTAATCTGTCCCTAAAGGTACGCTGCGATCTGGGATTGTGTTAATCTGTCCTTAAAGGTGCGCTGCCATCTAGGATTACGCGGTTATCTCGATTGGCAACTATTACTGATTATGTGGACTAGGGAGTGAGCTTCAGAAAATGTGTATTTAAACGTATATTTTATCGTTGTTCACACATTTAATAACCCGTACCGACTGGTAAAGCATTCCGGATTATAGACTTGCCTTTGGTGACGTGAAAAGGTTCTGGGAAACAGCTAAACCAGAGGGTTGAGATGTGGCCTTCAGCGACTGCAGCGAAGAGATGCTGTGTTTGGTTGATTTCACATTCAAGTTAATAATTCACATTTGGTTTATGGAACTTCATTCAATAGCTAATTTACAAGATCCACTAATTACTATGCATTCTATAGTTGTTAAAAGTTGATAATTAGTCACTTCAGAATTGTCATGTTGGAGGCAGGGGTTAGGTTCTCTGTATTAATTGTTTTGAGAACAAAGACTCAAGAGCTACATTGGAATTTTGCTCTATTTTAATTCACTTACAAATTATGCTGATGAATTTATGAATATAACACCATTATTATTTGGGTAATATTCTGATATACTGTATTTAGAGAGATATTGTCACCTCTGGTTAATACTCATGAGTATTCACCCCCTTTGATTTCTTCACATTTTATTGTGCTACAAAGTGGGATTAAAATGGACAACAAAAAAATTATAAAAAATAAACAATCTTCACAAAATACTCTGTAATATCAAAGTGGAAGAAAATTCTATAAATAATTGATTAAAAAAACACTAAAAAACATTGATAAGGTAAGTCAATACATGGGTCAATACATAGGTCAATACATGGGTCAATACAAGTTGGAAACACATTTTGCAGTGAGAACAGCTGTGAGAGTTCTTGGGTAAATCTCTAAGAGTTTTTTTTGCAGTAGTACTTTAGTGTCTTGTTGCATACAGGATGCATGTTTCAGCTAAAGGGGAAGTCCAATAGATCAATGTAATGCAATTGAATTGGAGTCATGAATAAGGGTTAGCTTAAAGAGGGCTGTGTTATTATTATTATTATTAGTGGGAGTAGTAGTAGTGATAGTAGTGGTAGTAAGTGTAGAATTAGTAGTGATAGTAGTGGTAGTAGTGGTAGAGTTAGTAGTAGCATTAGTATTAGTAGTAGCAGTAGTAATAGTAGCAACAGAAGTAGCAGTTGGAGTAGTAGCAGTAGTAGTAGTAGTAGCAGTAGTAGTAGTAGTAGTAGTAGTAGTAGTAGTAGTAATAGTAGTAGTAGTAGTAGTAGCAGTAGTAATAGTAGTAGTAGTAGTAGTAGTAGTAGTAGTAATAGTAGTAGTAGTAGTAGTAGTAGTAGTAGTAGTAGTAGTAGTAGTAGTAGTAGTAGTAATAGTAGTAGTAGTAGTAGTAGCAGTAGTAATAGTAGTAGTAGTAGTAGTAGTAGTAGTAATAGTAGTAGTAGTAGTAGCAGTAGTAATAGTAGTAGTAGTAGTAGTAATAGTAGTAGTAGTAGTAGTAGTAGTAGTAATAGTAGTAGTAGTAATAGTAGTAGTAGTAGTAGTAGCAGTAGTAATGGTAGTAGTAGTAGTAGTAGCAGTAGTAATAGTAGTAGCAGTAGTAGGAGGAGGAGGAAGAGAAGTAGGAGTACAGAAGTAGTACTAGTAGTAGTGGTAGAGATATTATAGCTAGGTTACTAAACTGAAGTACAGTAGAGAAGACAGAGATATTATAGCTAGGTTACTAAACTGAAGTACAGTAGAGAAGACAGAGATATTATAGCTAGGTTACTAAACTGAAGTATAGTAGAGAAGACAGAGATATTATAGCTAGGTTACTAAACTGAAGTATAGTAGAGAAGACAGAGATATTATAGCTAGGTTACTAAACTGAAGGATAGTAGAGAAGACAGAGATATTATAGCTAGGTTACTAAACTGAAGTACAGTAGAGAAGACAGAGATATTATAGCTAGGTTACTAAACTGAAGTACAGGAGAGAAGACAGAGATATTATAACTACGTTACTAAACTGAAGTATAGTAGAGAAGACAGAGATATTATAGCTTGGTTACTAAACTGAAGTATAGTAGAGAAGACAGAGATATTATAGCTTGGTTACTAAACTGAAGTACAGTAGAGAAGACAGAGATATTATAG
The DNA here is from genome assembly GCF_901001165.1 of Salmo trutta. Lineage (NCBI taxonomy): Eukaryota > Metazoa > Chordata > Actinopteri > Salmoniformes > Salmonidae > Salmo > Salmo trutta. The sequence continues at coordinate 23,321,671 of NC_042994.1, forward strand.
TTAGGTTACTAAACTGAAGTATAGTAGAGAAGACAGAGATATTATAGCTAGGTTACTAAACTGAAGTACAGTAGAGAAGACAGAGATATTATAGCTAGGTTACTAAACTGAAGTATAGTAGAGAAGACAGAGATATTATAGCTAGGTTACTAAACTGAAGTATAGTAGAGAAGACAGAGATATTATAGCTAGGTTACTAAACTGAAGTACAGTAGAGAAGACAGAGATATTATAGCTAGGTTACTAAACTGAAGTATAGTTCAGAAGAGAGAGATATTATAGCTAGGTTACTAAACTGAAGTATAGTAGAGAAGACAGAGATATTATAGTTAGGTTACTAAACTGAAGTATAGTAGAGAAGACAGAGATATTATAGCTAGGTTACTAAACTGAAGTATAGTTCAGAAGACAGAGATATTATAGCTAGGTTACTAAACTGAAGTATAGTTCAGAAGACAGAGATATTATAGCTAGGTTACTAAACTGAAGTATAGTAGAGAAGACAGAGATATTATAGCTTGGTTACTAAACATAAAGGGGAATATCACTCAAAAACTATATTTTGGTATTTGTTTCATTATGTTTTGCATGTCAGCAGTAAAGTTGTCAAGATACTGGACTTTTAAAAAGAAAAGTGTCTCCGGCCCCATCATCATGATAATGTGTATATGTATCACTGAACACAGGAGTCCATGCAACTTACTATGTGACTTGTTAAGCACATTTTTACTCCTAAGCTTATGTAGGCTTAACATAACAAAGGGGTTGAACACTTAATGACTCAAGAGATTACAGCTTTTCATATTTAAATTATTTTTGAAAATGATCTACAAGCAAAATTCCTCTTTGACGTTATGTATATTGTGTGTAGATAAGTGACACAACCTCTACATGTAATCCATGTTAAATGCAGGCTGTAACACAACAAACATTAAACGTGGAAAAAGTCAAGTGGTGTGAATACTTTCTGAAGGCACTGTATGGCTTTACAAAAAGCTGTGTTTGTCATCTGGCAGCTTTGTTTCCTGTGGTGTGTGTGTGTGCTTGTATGTGTGTGTGTGTGTGTGTGTGTGTGTGTCTGTGAGGGTGAGATCATGACTGACAATTTCAGTCAGACAGCAGGCCTCACACACACTGAAGGTCTTTATGACACACACACACACACACACACACACACACACACACACACACACACACACACACACACACACACACACACACAGAGGGTCTATATGAAGTGATATATAGACTACCTCCTTTCAACAATAGACACTGTGTCAGAGTTCATCTCTCTCTTCCTCATTTCTTCTTCTCTCTTTCTCTTTCTCTCATTCTATTTTTTTCTGTCGGTCTGTCTCTCCTTTTTCCTTTTTCTTGACCCCCTGTCTCTATCTCTTTCTTACTACTCTTTACCACCCTCTCTGTCCCTCCCTGAGACGTGGATGTAGATTAAGGCAGTTCCCTGCACCTCTCTGATTCATAGGGGTTGAGTTAAACACGGAAGACACATTTCTGTTGAATGCATTGTTGTGCAACTGGCTCTTAGAAAAAAAGGTGCTATCTAGAACCAAAAAGGGTTCTTCGACTGTCCCCATAGGAGAACCCTTTGAAGAACCCTTTTTGGTTCCATGTAGAACTCTTTTGGGTTCCATGTAAAACCCTTACCGCAGAGGGTTCTACATAGAACCCAAAAGAGTTCTACATTAAACAAAAACTTTTTTTTCTATGGGGACAGCCAAAGAACCCTTTTGGAAGCCTGTTTTCTAAGAGTGTAGGTAATCCCTTCCCCTCATTCTCTGTATATTTCATTCTCATGTTTTTGTCGGTAGCTCTCTGTCCCCCCCCTCTCTCACACACACCCACCATCTCTCTCCCCCTCCTCCCTCTCTCTCTACCCCCACTCCGTACTCATATCAAATACATATCAAATTCTATTTAAAACATTTCAGGGCCATTCATTTCTAGCCTGTCTGAAGTGTCGTATGGGCAGGGTTTGTACTGTAGCCACTATTCTATTGGTTCAATTACGTTAGGCAATCTCAATCAAGCCCAGATTAACTATTTGCAATGATATCGAGTAGTATTTGAACCCAGATCTGACTCATTCAGGGACTCTCCAAATAGCCGACTAGCATCAATGGTGCCACTGTGTTGCTTCCTGGAAACAGTGATATTCTGACAGTAATAAATAACAGAACATAACCTGAACATAGAACTACATCCATAACATCACTACCTGAACATAGTACTACATCCATAACATCCATAACATAACTACCTGAATGTACCTTAAATACAGTAACACATAACATAACATGCTAACTTATAGCATAACATAATATTTTAATATTCATTATCTACTATGTTATGTTAACTTAACTGAAAGGCCCATTGCAGTCAAAAATGTGATTTCCCTGTGTTTTATATATTCACTGAGTACACAGAACATTAAGAAATACCTATTCTTTCCATGACAGACTGACCAGGTGAATCAAGGTGAAAGCTATGATCATTACACAGGTGGACCTTGTCCTGGGGAAAATAAAAGGCCACTCTAAAATGTGCACTTTTGTCACACAACACTTTGCCACAGATGCTTCAAGTTTTGAGGGAGTGTGCAATTGGCATGCTGATTGCAGGAATGTCCACCATAGCTGTTGCCAGATAATTTAATGTTACTTTCTCTACCATAAGCCGCCTGCAACTTAGTTTTAGAGAATTTTGCTGTACGTCCAAGAAGCCTCACAACCACAGACCACGTGTATGCCTACGTGTGGGCAAGCGATTTGCTGATGTTAAGGTTGTGAACAGAGTGCCCCATGGTGGCAGTTGGGTTATGGTATGGGCAAGCATAAACATTCACACTGTATCCATGATTGTAACATTCACACTGTATCCATGGTTGGAACATTCACACTGTATCCATGGTTGTAACATTCACACTGTATCCATGGTTGTAACATTCCACTGTATCCATGGTTGTAACATTCACACTGTATCCATGGTTGTAACATTCACACTATATCCATGGTTGGAATATTCTGTAGCAATTTAACGATAACTGACTGTGAATTATGAAATACCACCTCTCTCCTTTTGTCACTCTCTCTCTCACACACACACACACACACACACACACAAACACACACACACACACACACACACACACACAGTCAAGTTCCAAAGATATAGAACGTTAGACTCACCCAGAATAAGTAGAAGAGTTCTGGACCCCATCTCAAAGACAGACTGGTATTATATCCACACCAGACAACTAGTAGGATCCTAATAAAACTAGTCCCACAAGAAGAATCAGTCTGAGATTAAATCTGTTTGACAGTTGAATTCAGATTGAAGAAAATCCCAGTTTAACAAGGTTTTTATTCCCTATGATAAGTGGTGAGAAAACAAAAAAAATATTCTCTCACGGTGTGAGCAACATGGGTTTAGAAAAAAAACAGTTTTGCTCTCCTCTCTCTGCTCTGTCTTCCTCTTTCTGTTAGAGTGCACCTTTCTCTCTGTTTCACACTCCCCCTCTCTCTTCCCTTCCTCTCCTTCCCCCCTCTCTTTCTCTCATCATCTCTCCTTCCCTCTCTTTCTCTCATCATCTCTCCTTCCCCCTCTCTTTCTCTCATCATCTCTCCTTCCCTCTCTTTCTCTCATCATCTCTCCTTCACCCTCTCTTTCTCTCATCATCTCTCCTTCTCTCTCTTTCTCTCCACATCTTCTGATTAGTGTATATTATTCTCTTCACATACCACTTGTCTCTATCTAGTTCCCTCTCTTATTCTTGACATGGAAATTAGGTTTACTCATTCACTGCTCAGTTCTCTCTCTCTCTCTCCCTCTCTGTCTCTCTCTCTCTCTCGTTCTCTCTCTCGCTCTCTCTCCCTCTCTCTGTCTCTCTCTGTCTCTCTCAGACTTCTCTGAATAGCTTCTGAAACCAAGGCAAGAGGAACATAGTGCTGAGAGAGAGAGAGAGAGAGAGAGGGAGAGAAAGAGTTATTCAACCATATAATCACTTTAAGCTTAGGCTCTTTTGTGTACATCCCAAATGACACCATATTCCCTATATAGTGTACCATTAGTCAAAATATGTTCACTATAGGGAATAGGGTGCCATTTGGGACACATCCAATATATACATTTGTGGTAGCCATGGGATATAGGCCTACTGGTAATACTAAGCCTGTTATTGGTCCAGAATGTATTCTTTCTGATGTCACAGTGTAAAGTGTTCCAACAAGAGGGAACCTGTCAACAAAACCATGTGGATTGTTACTATTCTACTGATCTACATGTTGCTGCCAATACAGGGATATACTGTATAGAAAGTGAAGTAGGACAGAAGACATTAGAGAAGGGATATACTGTATAGAAAGTGAAGTAGGACAGAAGACATTAGAGAAGGGATCTACTGTATAGAAAGTGAAGTAGGACAGAAGACATTAGAGAAGGGATGTACTGTATAGAAAGTGAAGTAGGACAGAAGACATTAGAGAAGGGATATACTGTATAGAAAGTGAAGTAGGACAGAAGTCATTAGAGAAGGGATCTACTGTATAGAAAGTGAAGTAGGACAGAAGACATTAGAGAAGGGATCTACTGTATAGAAAGTGAAGTAGGACAGAAGACATTAGAGAAGGGATGTCAGGTTGGAAACTCACCATGGTCTGAGTAGGCCTCAACACATTCAGGTTAGACACAACTAGACATGCACGTCCTGCTATCATGGATCTATATGATTCATATCACTGTGTGAATGTGGATGTCTTTACAAAAGCTTATCAACACACACACACATGCAAACACACACACAAACACACACACACACACACACACACACAAATGCCGCTATTAGTCTGTTGTATTGAAGTTTTTTTTGTGTGTGTATAATTCTAGTCCCAGAGGCTTATTGGCCTTGGTGTGTGTGTGTGTGTGCTTTTGTGTGTGTGTGTGTGTGTGTGTGTGTGTGTGCGGTAAGAAGACATCTACAGTAGGTTATTTGTAGCAACGTTTTATTGTGGCTAAAGCTACCGAAACACACCCACTCTCTCTCACACACACACACACACACACACACACACACACACACACACACACACACACACACACTACAGAGTACACAGTCAAATACAACACTAACTGCTTACATTCAGAACGGTGTTGATAAAAGGACATGAAAATGGTACGTTCTCTAAAAGTATAAAATACACAACTTGTAAAAGTGCAACAGAATAGAATATAAAACATAGAACATTGAATGTAGACTTTGTTTAGATTGTTTTAAGACTCTACTTTATCTCCATGGTTATTCTAAGAACAAGTTCTAGGGTGGAACCTTAAAGGGGCAGTCTGGGATTCATAAAGCAACAAACCGGTCATCCCACCACTTGTTGTGGTTAACAGCTGAGGGATGGGACTGGAGGAATTTAACCACTCTCAAAATCACAGATGGAGCTCTGGATGCAAGGACTGACCATCCATGAGATCAACATGATATTCTTCAATATTCTGATGGGGCACAACAGTTGACCTGGTTCAATTCTACAAGAACCATGGGCTATAAATCACTAATTTAAACGTAAAAAAAATGGATGTACCAAGCTCTTTAAGTTAGGTTTTGGTTTGGGTAAGCTGAACTGTACAGTACATTGCTACTACTTTATTCTAAAACCTATACAACTATTGAAACAACTTCAACCCAACACCTAGCAACCTCGTCAAGTGGTTTGGATCTCTTGGCATAATAGCTAATGTGTTAGGTTAACAGTTGCTGGACCCAGGTTTAAGTCCAGGTCAGGGCACCCCCCCCCCCCCCCCGAATTACTACACTATATTTCGTTTGACAGTAATAAACTAACCAAGATTTTTAAGATGGAGCCATGAGTGACAATCTTGTTGGAGAATCTTTCCACAGGGATTTAAAAAAAACCTGGTGATAAATGCTATATTTGGACAATAGCACTGCAAGTGTTCAAAACAAATCTTCAACTTTCTCATGATATACTGTACACACCTGTTTAAGTTTGGGGTCACTTAGAAATGTCCTTGTTTTTGAAAGAAAAGTCATTTTTTTTGTCCATTAAAATAACATCAAATTGATCAGAAAGTTCCTCTGTCCTGTAATTGTTTGCTTTTGTCCATCTTCATCTTTTCTTTTTATTGGCCAGTCTGAGATATGCAACTCTGCCTAGAAGGCCAACATCCTGGAGTCGCCTCTTCACTGTTGACGTTGAGACTGGTGTTTTGCGGGTGGTATTTAATGAAGCTGCCAGTTGAGGACACTCTAATGTACTTGTCCACTTGCTCAGTTGTTCACCGGGGCCTCTCACTCCTCTTTCTATTCTGTTTAGAGTCAGTTTGCGCTATTCTGTGAAGGGACAAGTACACAGCGTTGTACGAGATCTTCAGTTTCTTGGCAATTTCTCGCATGGAATAGCCTTCATTTCTCAGAACAAGAATAGACTGACAAGTTTCAGAAGAAAGGTCTTTGTTTCTGGCCATTTTGAGCCTGTAATCGAACCCACAAATGCTGAATACTCAACTAGTCTAAAGAAGGCCAGTTTTATTGCTTCTTTAATCAGAACAACAGTTTTCAGCTGTGCTAACATAATTGCAAAAGGTTTTTCTAATGATCAATTAGCATTTTAAAATGATACACTTGGATTAGCTAACACAACGTGCCATTGGAACACAGGAGTGATGGTTGCTGATAATAGGCCTCTGTACGCCTATGTAGATATTAAAAATCAGTAGTTTCCAGCTACAATAGTAATTTAAAACATTAACAATGTCTACACTGTATTTCGGATCAATTTGATGTTATTTTACTGGACAAATTATGTGCTTTTCTTTCATGAACAAGGACATTTATTTCTAAGTTACCCCAAACTTTTTAATGGTAGTAGAGGTACATAGAGGTGTCCATGGTAACACTTGATAATAACTATGAATAAACCTTTTAACAGTTTATAAACTATTTACAATTATATTTGTAAACATTTATAAGAATGTGTAAACATTACTAGCCTTCCATTCCGTAAAAATGTACATATAATGTTTATAATAATTTATAAACATGTATATTCATTTATAAAGGCTTATTCTTAAAAGTTATTTGGACACGCTAGTTGGACCCATTTTCTACTAACCTGGCCTGAACAGTACTATCCTCGGGCTGAGTGTTTCTGGGTTGTCACTATCTGGCCAAGATGCTATGTCAGAAACCCTGCCCATTTCTACAGTGTATCTTAACCACACCGCTAAACGCAAATATTGGTTTTCATAAATGTTTACGATATCGACCATTTTGACTTTACAGTTTGGCCGTCTAGTGGGAACCTTTGTCATGGGAGGAGGGGTAAAGAGGTGCATTATGGGGGTTTGGTGACGTCATATCTGCGACTCCCCCGTGTTGTGGGCGATCCTTGACCCCTAGGACAGACAAATGTCAAAGGACAGAGGTTAACTCAGTGAAAGTGGTGTGTGTGTGTGCGTATGTGTCTGTTTGTGTGTGTGTGTGTGTACCTGGGAGTGGCTCGAAGAAGGGTTGGTAGTGCTGACCTCTGAGTATCTCTTCTTCAGTGGTGTGCAGATACAGGACAGGAGCCTGCCATACTCCTCTCTCACCTGATGGAGTCAGCAGAGCACAGTGTTACACACACACACACACACACACACACACACACACACACACTACACACACGACACACACCATACCGTTTTGTTCAGTAGGCAGTGCATGATGAACAGCAGAGCTCCCTGTAGAGAGTTGAGGATAGTGAAGAGATATGTCATGACCACTGTCCCCTCCTCTTGGAACTGGAACACTCCAAATATCCACATAGTACCCAACACACACAGCTGGGCCACTGCTGTCACTGTGAACACCCTGGAAAGAGAGAGGGAGGAGGAGGGAAGGAGGGAGGGAGGGAGGGAGGGAGGGAGGAGGAGGGGGATGAAGGAGGGGAGGGGTGGATGAGGGAGGAGTTACTCTCTCTCTCTCTCTCTCTCTCTCTCTCTCTCTCCTCTCTCTCTCTCTCTCTCTCTCTCTCTCTCTCTCTCTCTCTCTCTCTCTCTCTCTCTCTCTCTCTCCCTCTCTCCCTCTCTCCCTCTCTCCCTCTCTCCCTCCCTCCCTCCCTCTATCTCTATCTCCCTCTATATCTCAGTTTCACGCACTCTCTCTCTCCCCCCATCTCTCTCTCTCTCTCTTTACTTGATCTTGCGTAGGTTGGAGAGGTCAGGGTTGAGACTAGAGAACTTCTGGGCCAGCCTCCAGACAGTGATGATGAAGAAGAAAACGTTGAGAATGATGATGGTGCACACTGGGCCGAAGAAACTCCAGATGAATCCTCTCTCCAGAGACAACCAACAGCTGACACAGAGAGGATAACGTTAGAATTAGGTTATCTGGTGTTATTTACATGTTATATTTATGTTTAAAAAACCTCTCTCCAGAGACAACCAACAGCTGACACAGAGAGAACGTTAGAATTAGGTTAGATTAAAGTTAGAATTAGGTTATCTGGTGTTATTTACATGTTATATTTATGTTTAATAAAACCTCTCTCCAGAGACAACCAACAGCTGACACACAGAGAACGTTAGAATTAGGTTATCTGGTGTTATTTACATGTTATATTTATGTTTCATAAATCCTCTCTCCAGAGACAACCAACAGCTGACAGAGACAGGATAACGTTAGAATAACGTTATCTGGTGTTATTTATATGGGACAGATTTGCTACACAGTCTCTCGCACACCCACACACACAGACTCAGACTCACTGTTGTGTGGTACCGTATCCATCTGGGTAGGTGATAGCAGAGATGATGACTATAGCCAGTGGCAGTCCATATCCCACAGCATACAGGTACAGAGGTCTACAGTAAGAAGAAGAATCAAAGAGCTTAATAAATACAGGTACAGAGGTTTCCAATAAGGAAAAAAATCACAGAGCTTCATAAAATAGCAGTTAAAAGAAAATGTAACACACCAAGGTAAATAATAGCAAGATAAAAGAAAGTTGTAAGAAATATATATTATGAAAATATATAATAGATTAGGAAATAATATAAATACAGACATTATGTATCTAAATGAATATAACATAAATGTATAATACAAATAAATACTAATGTATACTATATATATATACTAAGACGTAATCATTTATAACCATAGAGTAAATATATCCAATACCTCATGGTTGTGTTGAAGACCAGGACCACCATGAGGTAGAGCTGAACCCCCTCTAACAACATCCAACTGAAGGATCCTAGGAAGAACAGGTGGAGGAGACCTGCTACAACCCTACATCCTCCCTGAGAGAGGAGAGGAGAGGAGAGGAGAGGAAGAGGAGAGGAGAGGAAATGAGAGGAGAGGAGAGGTGAGGAGAGGAGAGGAGAGGGGGACAGGGGAGTAGAGAGAGGAGCAGAGGGGCAAGAGGGAGGGGAGGAGGAGAGGAAGGGAGAGGAAGAGAAGGAGAGGGGTTGGAAAGGAGAGGGGAGGAGGAGAGACGAATAGGATAAAAGTCCAATTGAATATTCAAAAACTTAAATTCAGATCTGACTGTATGTAAAAAGGGCTTATTTTCTCTTATTTGTTTGTCATCCTGCATATAGAAGATCCGAGGGGGAAGCAACACCAAATCAAAGTGACAAGGAAAATATTAAAAAGAGAAATTGCTATCTATACCTTGATCCCTCACACACACAAACTCATGCAAACACACAGTCCCCACATCCCTAAAACCACCTTGCTCTGTGTGTGAGAGATGCCGGTGAGGAAGACGAGGTCAGCGATGAAGAGGCAGACACAGAGGTGGAGGTGGATGGTGGTGCGTGTCTCCTGGATGGACCGACACAGCCAGAAGGTCAGGATGCACAGCAACAGACACACCACAGACACCGACAGACCCAGCCACGTCAACAGACGCAGCTCAAAGGTGTGCTGGAGGGAGGGAGAGAGAGAGAGAGAGAGAGAGAGAGAGAGAGCGAGAGAGAGAGAGAGAGAGACAGAGGGAGGGAGGGAGGGAGGGAGGGAGGGAGGGAGGGAGGGAGGGAGGGAGGGAGGGAGGGAGGGAGGGGAGGGAGGGAGGGAGGGAGCGAGGGGTTTACATAACACATAACATCAGTGGCGACCTGTCATTCAGGGCACCTGTTTTGTGCCACACATATTTCGCAACAAAAAAATAATACAACAAATAAAATATATTATTGTTGAAGTCGGAAGTTTACATACACTTAGGTTGGAGTGATTAAAACTGTTTTTTAAACCACTCCACAAATTTCTTGTTAACAAACTATAGATTTGTCAAGTCGGTTAGGACATCTACTTTGCGCATGACACAAGTAATTTTTCAAACAAATGTTTACAGACAGATTATTTCACTTATAATTCACTGCATCACAATTCCAGTGGGTTACAAGTTTACATACACTAAGTTGACTGTGCCTTTAAACAGCTTGGAAAATTCCAGAAAATGATGTCATGGCTTTAGAAGCTTCTGATAGGCTAGTTGACATCATTTGAGTCAATTAGAGGTATACCTGTGTATGTATTTCAAGGCCTACCTTTAAACTCAGTGCCTTTTTGCTTGACATCATGGGAAAATCAAAAGAAATCAGCCAAGACCTCAGAAAAAAAATTTGTAGACCTCCACAAGTCTGGTTCATCCTTGGGAGCAATTTTCAAATGCCTGAATGTACCACGTTCATCTGTACAAACAATAGTACGCAAGTATAAACACCATGGGACCACGCAGCCGTCATACCTCTCAGGAATGAGACGCGTTCTTTCTCCTAGGGATGAACGTACGTTGGTGCAAAAAGTGCAAATCAATCCCAGAACAACAGCAAAGGACCTTGTGAAGAATCTGGAGGAAACGCGTACAAAGTATCTATATCCACAGAAAAACGAGTCCTATATCGACATAACCTGAAAGGCCGCTCAGCAAGGAAGAAGCCACTGCTCCAAAACCGCCATAAAAAAAGCCACACTACGGTTTTCAACTGCACATGGGGACAAAGACTGTACTTTTTGGAGAAATTTCCTCTGGCCTGATGAAACAAAAATAGAACTGTTTGGCCATAATGTCCATCGTTATATTTGGAGGAAAAAGGGGGAGGCTTGCAAGCCGAAGAACACCATCCCAACCGTGAAGCACAGGGGTGGCGGCATCATGTTGTGGGAGTGCTTTGCTGCAGGAGGGACTGGTGCACTTCACAAACTGGATGGCATCATGAGGATGGAAAATTACGTGGATATATTGAAGCAACATCTCAAGACATCAGTCAGGAAGTTAAAGCTTGGTCGCAAATGGGTCTTCCAAATGGACAATGACCCCAAGTAAACTTCCAAAGTTGTGGCAAATGGCTTAAGGACAACAAAATCAAGGTATTGGAGTGGCCATCACAAAGCCCTGACCTCAATCCTATAGACAACTTGAGGGCGGAACTGAAAAAGCATGTGTGAGCAAGGAGGCCTACAAACCTGACTCAGTTACACCAGCTCTGTCAGGAGGAATAGGCCAAAATTCACCCAATTTATTGTGGGAAGCTTGTGGAAGCCTACCCGAAACGTTTGACCCAAGTTAAACAATTTAAAGGTTATGCTACCAAATACTAATTGAGTGTATTTATACTTCTGACCCACTGGGAATGTGATGAAAGAAATAAAAGCTGAAATAAATCATTATCTCTACTATTATTCTGATATTTCACATTCTTAAATTAAAGTGGTGATCCTAACTGACCTAAGACAGAGAATTTTTACTGGGATTAAATATCAGGAATTGTGAAAAACTGAGTTTAAATGTATTTGGCTAAGGTATATGTAAACTTCCGACTTCAATTGTATACATTTATTTTTTGTTTTGGGCTTGCCTGTTTTGCATGCTATTTTGGCATTAATACCTGTTACACATCAATTTGCAAACAATGTATAAATATATATATATATATCATTGAGTTAATAAAGCCGCATAGAAACATGGTCTCTTTTTAGTTTTCTTGAGTGAGGCAGCTCCAAAATGCAGATGTTTCAACCTTGCTCAGTGCTTTCTGTGATGGTGGGGTGAGGCAGCAGAAAATAGGAGCATTGCGCTGTGTTTGGCTCAGTGTTCTGTCACTAATGTGGGCACTACGTCATCGCCAAGTTTAAGTCCTTAGTAAGGGTAGACATCCAAAATGCCAGCCCTTTGAGTCCTGCCATAGAGTTATACTACAAGTGTCCTTCCAAGAAGGCTCAAGGTCATTGGCAACAGATCTTTTCCGGTTTGGAGCGAGCAGTCGCACTTCGCTTCGCTCCACAGGTAATATTACACTTCATTACATTACAACGGTTTGATTTGTTTGATCTGAGCAATTTTTCTTAGCTAGCTACATAGCCGTCTTTGTATCAAAGATAATTGTGTAGTTTAGAGTATTATCGAGGTTAGCTATTTTCGTCCTAACGTAGTCAACACTGCTGGCTAGCTAGTCAACACTGCTAGCTAGGCAACTAGCTAACTTCTACCGACTAGCAGCACTGTAGAAAGTATTACATTACAACGGAACGACTTGATTAGTTTAGTGTTAGTGTTAGTTAGCTAGCTACATAGTTGTCTTTGCTGTCTTTGTATCTAAGATAATTGTGTAGTTTAGAGTAATTAGAGTATTATCGAGGTTAGCTATTTTCGTCCTAACGTAGTCAACACTGCTAGCTAGCTAGTCAACACTGCTAGCTAGCCAACTAGCTAACTTCTACCGACTAGCAGCACAGTAGAAACTATTACATTACAACGAAACGACTTGATTAGTTTAGTGTTAGTGTTAGTGTTAGTTAGCTAGCTACATAGTTGTCTTTGCTGTCTTTGTATCTAAGATAATTGTGTAGTTTAGAGTAATTATCGAGGTTAGCTAGCCAGCCGAGACGACGTTGTCCAGACTCCAGACTTAGTCATCATCAAACCCACTGCTAGCTAGCCAACCGTTACCGACTAGCAGCGCTGTAGATACTAATACATTACAACGGAACGATTTGACTAGTGCAGTGTTAGCTAGCTAGCTACATAGTTGTCTTTGTCATAGCTTGATAATTGTGTAGTTTAGTAATTATCGAGGTTAGCTAGCCAGCTATTTCCGTCCCCCGCAACGCCATTTTTCCAAACCTAGCCAACTATTACCGACGAGCAGCATTGTAGAAACTAAATACATTACAAAGGAACGTCTTGATTAGTGTTATGTTAGCTAGCTACAAAGTTGCTTTTGTATCATGACAAGGTGTAGTACTGAAACTATCGAGGTTACCTAGCCAGCTACACATTCAAACAAAGTCAACAACGCAGCCACTGCTAGCTAGCCTACTCCACCAGCCAGTAGTACTGTATCATTTTCGTCATTTTAGTCAATAAGATTTTTGCAAAGCAAGCTTAACTTTCTGAACATTCGAGACGTGTAGTCCACTTGTCATTCCAATCTCCTTTGCATTAGCGTAGCCTCTTCTGTAGCTTGTCAACTATGTGTCTGTCTATCCCTGTTCTCTCCCCTCTGCACAGGCCATACAAATGCTTCACACCGCGTGGTCGCTGCCACTCTAACCTGGTGGTCCCAGCGCGCACGACCCACGTGGAGTTCCAGGTCTCCGGCAGCCTCTGGAACTGCCGGTCTGCGGCCAACAAGGCTGAGTTCATCTCAGCCTATGCTACCCTCCAGTCCCTAGACTTCCTGGCGCTGACGGAAACATGGATTACCACAGATAACACTGCTACTCCTACTGCTCTCTCCTCGTCTGCCCACGTGTTCTCGCATACCCCTAGAGCATCGAGCTAGCGGGGTGGTGGCACTGGAATCCTCATCTCTCCCAAGTGGACATTCTCTCTTTCTCCCCTGACCCATCTGTCTATCTCCTCATTTGAACTCCATGCTGTCACAGTTACCAGCCCTTTCAAGCTTAACATCCTTATCATTTATCGCCCTACAGGTTCCCTTGGAGAGTTCATCAATGAGCTTGATGCCTTGATAAGTTCCTTTCCTGAGGATGGCTCACCTCTCACAGTTCTGGGTGACTTTAACCTCCCCACGTCTACCTTTGACTCATTCCTCTCTGCCTCCTTCTTTCCACTCCTCTCCTCTTTTGACCTCACCCTCTCACCTTCCCCCCTACTCACAAGGCAGGAAATACGCTTGACCTCATCTTTACTAAATGCTGTTCTTCCACTAATCTCATTGCAACTCCCCTCCAAGTCTCCGACCACTACCTTGTATCCTTTTCCCTCTCGCTCTCATCCAACACTTCTCACTCTGCCCCTACTCGGATGGTATTGCGCCGTCCCAACCTTCGCTCTCTCTCTCCCGCTACTCTCTCCTCTTCCATCCTATCATCTCTTCCCTTTGCTCAAACCTTCTCCAACCTATCTCCTGATTCTGCCTCCTCAACCCTCCTCTCCTCCCTTTCTGCATCCTTTGATTTTCTCTGTCCCCTATCCTCCAGGCCGCCTCGGTCCTCCCCTCCTGCTCCGTGGCTCGACGACTCACTGCGAGCTCACAGAACAGGGCTCCGGGCAGTTGAGCGGAAATGGAGGAAAACTCGCCTCCCTACGGACCTGGCATCCTTTCACTCCCTCCTCTCTACATTCTCTTCTTCTGTCTCTGCTGCTAAAGCCACTTTCTACCACTCTAAATTCCAAGCATCTGCCTCTAACCCTAGGAAACTCTTTGCTACCTTCTCCTCCCTCCTGAATCCTCCTCCCCCTCCCCCCCCCTCCTCCCTCTCTGCGGATGACTTCGTCAACCATTTTGAAAAGAAGGTTGACGATATCCGATCCTCGTTTGCTAAGTCAAACGACACCACTGGTCCTGCTCACACTGCCCTACCCTGTGCTTTGACCTCTTTCTCCCCTCTCTCTCCAGATGAAATCTCGCGTCTTGTGACTGCCGGCCGCCCAACAACCTGCCCACTTGACCCTATCCCCTCCTCTCTTCTCCAGACCATTTCCGGAGACCTTCTCCCCTACCTCACCTCGCTCATCAACTCATCCTTGACCGCTGGCTACGTCCCTTCCGTCTTCAAGAGAGCGAAAGTTGCACCCCTTCTGAAAAAACCTACACTCGATCCCTCCGATGTCAACAACTACAGATCAGTATCCCTTCTTTCTTTTCTCTCCAAAACTCTTGAACATGCCGTCCTTGGCTAGCTCTCCTGCTATCTCTCTCAGAATGACCTTCTAGATCCTAATCAGTCAGGTTTCAAGACTGGGCATTCAACTGAGACTGCTCTTCTCTGTGTCACGGAGGCTCTCCGCACTGCTAAAGCTAACTCTCTCTCCTCTGCTCTCATCCTTCTAGACCTATCTGCTGCCTTTGATACTGTGAACCATCAGATCCTCCTCTCCACCCTCTCCGAGTTGGGCATCTCCGGCGCAGCCCACGCTTGGATTGCGTCCTACCTGACAGGTCGCTCCTACCAGGTGGCGTGGCGAGAATCTGTCTCCGCACCACGTGCTCTCACCACTGGTGTCCCCCAGGGCTCTGTTCTAGGCCCTCTCCTATTCTCGCTATACACCAAGTCACTTGGCTCTGTCATATCCTCACATGGTCTCTCCTATCATTGCTATGCAGACGACACACAATTAATCTTCTCCTTTCCCCTTCTGATAACCAGGTGGCGAATCGCATCTCTGCATGTCTGGCAGACATATCAGTGTGGATGACGGATCACCACCTCAAGCTGAACCTCGGCAAGACGGAGCTGCTCTTCCTCCCGGGGAAGGACTGCCCGTTCCATGATCTCGCCATCACGGTTGACAACTCCCTTGTGTCCTCCTCCCAGAGTGCTAAGAACCTCGGCGTGATCCTGGACAACACCCTGTCGTTCTCCACTAACATCAAGGCGGTGACCCGATCCTGTAGGTTCATGCTCTACAACATTCGCAGAGTACGACCCTGCCTCACACAGGAAGCGACGCAGGTCCTAATCCAGGCACTTGTCATCTCCCGTCTGGATTACTGCAACTCGCTGTTGGCTGGGCTCCCTGCCTGTGCCATTAAACCCCTACAACTCATCCAGAACGCCGCAGCCCGTCTGGTGTTCAACCTTCCCAAGTTCTCTCACGTCACCCCGCTCCTCCGCTCTCTCCACTGGCTTCCAGTTGAATCTCACATCCGCTACAAGACCATGGTGCTTGCCTACGGAGCTGTGAGGGGAACGGCACCTCCGTACCTTCAGGCTCTGATCAGGCCCTACACCCAAACAAGGGCACTGCGTTCATCCACCTCTGGCCTGCTCGCCTCCCTACCTCTGAGGAAGCACAGTTCCCGCTCAGCCCAGTCAAAACTGTTCGCTGCTCTGGCACCCCAATGGTGGAACAAGCTCCCTCACGACGCCAGGACAGCGGAGTCAATCACCACCTTCCGGAGACACCTGAAACACCACCTCTTTAAGGAATACCTGGGATAGGATAAAGTAATCCTTCTAACCCCCCCCTCCCTTAAAAGATTTAGATGCACTATTGTAAAGTGGTTGTTCCACTGGATATCATAAGGTGAATGCACCAATTTGTAAGTCGCTCTGGATAAGAGCGTCTGCTAAATGACTTAAATGTAAATGTATAAAATGACGTCAAATCACATTATATGTACAGTGGCTTTGATTGGACTGATCATGTCAACATCATACTTTCAAAGTCTTAGCTAGCAGTCATCATCATGAATCAAGTCGACAATCTACTGTCAAATTATTTTTAATCCTTGTTATATGAAGAGAAAAATGAAGAGAAATTATAGATAAAACGTATCGGTGCTCATCGGCCATCGGACATAAAGATTACACAACAAGTTGAAAAATTGCAAATTCAACAATAAGTGGTTTGTAAGGAATCAGTGGCTAACTGCAAACAATGCAAAGCAACCCCTTGCCTTCTATTCAATGGAGTGACTGTGTGTGTTTTTACCATTCAACCCCTAGCCTTCTATTCAATGGAGTGGCTGTGTGTGTTTTTACCATTTAACCCCTAGGCTTCTCTTCAATGGAGTGGCTGTGTGTGTTAAATCCAGAGATTGCCAGACTTTGACAACAAAGTTTGATGACAAAATTTGCCCACATAGGACCGCCATGCCACCTTCATAAGGTGAGTCCAAAGATGTCATGTATGCTGCTTTTTAAATGATGTAATATGCAAGGGAGATATGTATACTGTAGCTAAGAAAGTAAAACTAAGTGTATGTTGTGTAGTAAGATGTTAGTATCCCATGTGTCACCCTAATAATTTGGTCAATTTTCACCTCTTAATTTCACCTACTGTTCTAACTTGGTGGTGCACATGTAGCCTATAACCTGTTTTAGAGAAATGTAATCATTGAATATTGTAAGAGCTTTCATTGTCTGTTTATCTGCCCCCTTTATTTATCCTACGTTTCTGACTTGGTGTACAGGGAGTACACTGTAAGAATGGCCCATGTTCTAAATTCTGTCAATGTACATTTCAAAATTGCTGAACAAATAGATATATTGACTACATCCGTCGTCGCTCGCTCATTAATGTCTTAATCGAAATTACGGATTCCCTCTTATCCGCTTGTCATCCCCTTATGCCATAGTTTGTACATGTCAATTGTCAGTAGAAACCCCATTTGTTTAAGCAAGTCAGCCATATCAGCTATGTTTTTTTTAAAGGCAGTAAATGACGCTGAATGAACTGTTTCGCTGCTAGACAAGGCTCAGCTGATAGCCAGGTGTAACAGTGGTAAGGTGTTGGAACTCTGCTGTTGGGACAGCTTTATGTAGGCCCTAACAGTTTGTGGGCACCATTTGTCACCGTTATGGTGCAATTCATGTATTGTTTAGTGTTGTGTTGTGTAGTGGCTTTGCTGGCAAGCATCCCACATTTATTTGGGTTTGCCCTACCAAGATTTACATGCTAAATTCGCCACTGTATAACATCAAGATGCAGGGATGCAGGGAAAGAGAGAATTAGCCTGTTCACCAGGTTAACAAAGTTAGCTAGTTTTGTTTGAAGACCCATCAGTACCATTTAAGACAAAGAGCTCAGTTAATGTTAAGCATCTTCAGCGATCCTCAGTTAATGTTAAGCATCTTCAGCCATCCTCAGTTGATGTTAAGCATCTTCAGCCATCCTCAGTTGATGTTAAGCATCTTCAGCTATCCTGAGTTAATGTTAACCTCTTTGGGATGGGGGCGGTATTTTCACGTCCGGATGAAAAGCATGCCCAAAGTAAACTGCCTGCTACTCAGGCGCAGAAGCTAGGATATGCATATAATTGGTAGATTTGGATAACGTTTCTAAAACTGTTAACATAATGTCTGTGAGTATAACAGAACTTATTTGGCAGGCAAAACCCTGAGGACAAACCATCCAGGATTTTTTTGTTGTTGTTGAGTTGACTGTGTTTTCTATTGGTATTCTATGGGGAAATAGATTTATGAGGCACTTGGTTGCAGTTCCTATGGCTTCCACTAGATGTCAACAGTCTTTAGAAATTGGTTGATGTTTTTCCTTTGAGAAATGAAGAAGTACGGCTATTCAGAATGAGAGTCAAGCCAAGTGCACTTTTTTGTTTGGTGTGCGCGACCTGGAACTCGCTCCACTTTCATTTTGTCCGCTATTGAACACAGTATATTCCGTCTTAAAATTTATCGATTATTTACGTTTTAGGATACCTAAGGATGGATTAGGAAAGTTGTTTGAAATGTTTGGACAAAGGTTACAGGTAACTTATTAGATATTTTGTCGTCATGTTGGGCGAGTTGGAACCGGAGTTTTTCTGAATCAAACGAGCCAAATAAATTGACATTTTGGGGATATATAAAAAAGGAGTTTATCGAACAAAAGGACCATTTGTGATGTTTCTGGGACATATTGGAGTGCCAACAGAAGAAGATCTGCAAAGGTAAGGCATGATTTACATCGTTATTTCTGACTTTCGTGTCGCACCTGCTTGGTTGAAATATGATTTTCATGTGTTTGTATGGTGGGGTGCTATCCTCAGATAATCGCATGGTTTGCTTTCGCCGTTAAGCCTTTTTGAAATCTGACATGGTGGCTGGATTAACAAGAAGTTAAGCTTTATTTTGACATATTGCATGTGTATTTTCAAGAAGGTTAAATATTTATAATAATTACATTTGAATTTCGCGCTCTGCAATTTCACCGGATGTTGTCAAAATGTTCCGCTTGCAGAACGTCTAGCCGTAACAGGTTTTAAGCATCTTCAGCTATCCTCAGTTAATGTTAAGAATCTTCAGCTATCCTCAGTTAATGTTAAAACTTCTTTGGGATCTGGGGGCAGTATTGAGTAGCTTGGATGAATAAGGTGCCCAGAGTAAACTGCCTGCTACTCAGGCCCAGAAGCTAGGATATGCATAGTATTAGTAGATTTGGATAGAAAACACTCTGACGTTTCTAAAACTGCTTGAATGATGTCTGTGAGTATAACAGAACTCACATGGCAGGCAAAAACCTGAAAAAAATCCAACCAGGATGTGGGAAATCTGAGGTTTGTAGTTTTTCAAGTGATTGCCTATCCAATATACAGTGTCTGTGGGGTCATATTGCACTTCCTAAGGCTTCCACTAGATGTCAACAGTCTTTAGAACCTTGTTTCATGCTTCTACTGTGAATGGGGAGAGAATAAGAGCTATTGGAATCAGGTGTCTGGAAAAATGGCATGAGCTCAGTCACGCGCATGGCCGAGGGAGCGAGCTGAATTCCTTTAAATTTCTAAAGACAAAGGAATTGCCTGTTTGGAATATTATTGAAGATTTATGATAAAAACATCCTAAAGATTGATTCTATACATCGTTTGACATGTTTCTACAAACTGTAATGCAACTTTTTTGACTTTCGTGCATGCGCCTACTGCATTTGGAATAGTGAACTGAACGCATGAACAAAAAGTAGGTATTTGGACATAAATATGGACTTTATCGAAACAAAACAAACATTTATTGTGGAACTGGGATGCCTGTGAGTGCATTCCGATGAAGATCATCAAAGGTAAGGGAATATTTATAATGCTATTTCTGACTTTTGTTGACTCCAACATGGCGGGTATCTGTGTGGCTTGTTTTGCTGTCTGAGCGCTGTACTCAGATTATCGCATGGTGTGCTTTTGCCGTAAAGCTTTTTTGAAATCTGACACAGCGGTTGCATTAAGGAGAAGTGTATCTTTAATTCTATGTAAAACACTTGTATCTTATATCAACATTTATTATGAGTATTTCTGTAAATTGATGTGGCTCCCTGCAAAATCACTGGATGTTTTGGAGGCAAAACATTACTGAACATAATGCGCCAATGTAAACTGAGATTTTTGGATATAAATATGAACTTTATCGAACAAAACATACATGTATTGCGTAACATGAAGTCCTATGAGTATCATCTGATGAAGATCATCAAAGGTTAGTGATTCATTTTATCTCTATTTCTGCTTTTTGTGACTCCTCTCTTTGGCTGGAGAATGGCTGTATGTTTTTTTGTAACTAGGTTGCTGACCTAATATGGTATGCTTTCGCCATAAAGCCTTTTTGAAATCAGACACTGTGGCTGGATTAACAAGAAGTTAAGCTTTAAAATGTTGTATAATACTTGTATGTTTGAGGAATTTTCATTATGAGATTTCTGTTGTTTTGAATTTGGTGCCCTGCACTTTTACTGGCTGTTGTTGAGGTGGCGTGAGGACGCTAGCGTCCCACATATCCCAGAGAGGTTTTAAGCATCTTCAGCTATCCTCAGTTAATGTTAAACATCTTCAGCTATCCTCTGTTAATGTTGAGTATCTTCAGCTATCCTCAGTTAATGTTAAACATCTTCAGCTATCCTCTGTTAATGTTGAGTATCTTCAGCTATCCTCAGTTAATGTTAAACATCTTCAGCTATCCTCTGTTAATGTTAAGCAGCTTCAGCTATCCTCAGTTAATGTTAAGCATCTTCAGCTATCCTCAGTTAATGTTAAGCATCTTCAGATATCCTCAGTTAATGTTATTAAGCATCTTCAGCTATCCTCAGTTAATGTTAAGCATCTTCAGCCATCCTCAGTTGATTGAAAACAACACAGCCTTTAACTCATTACTCAACCTACTCAACTGACAACATAGGGTAAGGAGCATTATCTTGACATCACCCAGTGTGTGTGTGTGTGTGTGTGTGTGTGTGTGTGTGTGTGTGTGTGTGTGTGTGTGTGTGTGTGTGTGTGTGTGTGTGTGTGTGTGTGTGTGTGTGTGTGTGTGTGTGTGTGTGTGTGTGTGTGTGTGTGTGTGTGTGTGTACCTTTACAGGGTAGAGGGCCATGAGAACAGCAAAGCTGCTAAGGTGGGTACAGGAACACACGGTGTGTGTAGCGTTAGACGTGACTTTGGTACAGCCACGCCTTGACCACGCCCCTCCCTCTTCATGGACACGCCCCTCCGACCAGAACACACAGGCATAGTTCATCTCCGCTGACTCCGCCCTCACCTGGGGTAGGGTGGGGGAGGGAGAGACAGAGAGAAAGAGACAGCGAGAGAGAGACAGAGAGAGAAACAGAGAGAGAGAGAGAGACAGAGAGGGAGAGTGAGAGAGGAGGATGAAACATTGGCTAAGCACTTCTTAGAGAACTGTCTCTTCAACAGATCAGTATGTTAGGCCATCATCAGTCTGTTAGGCCATCGTCGGTATGTTAGGCCATCGTCGGTATGTTAGGCCATCGTCAGGTATGTTAGGCCATCGTCGGTATGTGAGGCCATCGTTGGTATGTGAGGCCATCGTTGGTATGTGAGGCCATCGTCGGTATGTGAGGCCATCGTCGGTATGTGAGGCCATCGTCGGTATGTGAGGCCATCGTCGGTATGTGAGGCCATCGTCGGTATGTGGAAAAATGCAAGTCCTAACTGTAGCTGTATGATTATGATATACTAGAATATTTACATTCTTGATATGTTAACATCAGCCCTACGGCATATGTTATATTATCAAATGTTACCTGTAGATGTTTGAAGGTGAGCATGACAGGCTGGGTGAGGTGTTCTGTTGCTGGGTTACTGACGAGAGCTGTTACCACCTTGGAACTGATCTGGTAACTAGGCTTTGATGCTGTGGCGGTTGTTGTGTCTGTGTCTGTGTCTGTGTCAGTGAGGTACTGGAAGGAGTTGTTGACAGATCTCTCCACTGTCTTGTAACACACCAACCCAGCCAGAGTGAAACCTGTGAAGCACAGAATGAAACAAGTTACCAGTATGTCTTGTAGCTTTCCCAGAATTCCCAGGTTTTTCAGGTTTCCTGGTTGGATGATTCCTGGAATAAGGAGGTGCTTTGAAAGGCTGGTCATGGCTCACATCAACAAAATTATCCCAGAAACCCTACACCCCAATTTGCATATCGCCCCAACAGATCCACAGATCATACAATCTCTACTGCACTCCACACTGCCCTTTCACACCTGGACAAAAGGAACACCTACGTGAGAATGCTATTCATTGACTACAACTCAGATTTCAACACCATAGTGCTCTCAAAGCTCTTCACTAAGCTAAGGACCCTGGTACTAAACACCTCCCTCTGCAACTGGATCCTGGACTTCCTGAAAGGCCGCCACAGGTGATCTTCAACACGGGGGCCCCTCAGGGGTGCGTGATCAGTCCCCTCCTGTACTCCCTGTTCACCCACGACTCATGGCCAAGCACGACTCCAACACCATCATTAAGTTTGCTGATGACAGAACAGTGGTAGGTCTGATCACTGACAACGATAAGACATTCTATAGGGAGTAGGTCAGATACCTGGCCGTGTGGTGCCAGGATAACAACCTCTCCCTCAACGTGATCAAGACAAAGGAGATGATTGTGGACTACAGGAAAAGGAGGACTGAACACATCACCATTCGCATCGACAGGGCTGTACTGGAGCAGGTTGAGAGCTTCAAGTTCCCCCTCAGGAGACTGAAAAGATTTGGCATGGGTCCTCAGATCCTCAAAAAGTTATACAGCTGCACCATTGAGAGTATCCTGACTGGTTGCGTCACGGCCTGGTATGGCAACTCCGACCACAAGACACTACAGAGGGTAATGAGTACGGCCCAGTACATCACTGGGGCCAAGCTTCCTTCCATCCAGGAGCTCCGTACCAGGCGGTGTGAGAGGAAGGCCCTAAAAATGGTCAAAGACCATTAAGTCACTCTTGTCACAGACTGTTCTCTCTGCTACCGAACGGCAAGCAGTACCGGAGCACCAAGTCTAGGTCCAAGAGGCTTCTAAACAGCTTCTACCCCCAAGCTATAAGACTCCTGAACATCTAATCAAATAAGCTACCCTCCCACCCCCTTTTTTTACGCTGCTGCTACTCTCTTGTTATTATCTATGCATTGTCACTTTAATAACTCTACTTATATCTACATATTACTTCAATTACCTCGACTAACCCGCCCCCCACACATTGACTCTGTACCGGTACCCCTTGTATTTAGCATCACTACTGTTATTTTACTGCTGCTCTTTAATTATTTTTTTTATTTTTTACATATCTATTTTTTGTAAGCATTTCGATGCCTGTGACAAATACAATTTTACTTTACTTGATTTGAATAAGCAGGAAATGCGGAATCCAGGATTGAAGTAATATGTAGATAGTTACTGGTACTAAAAGATACAGTACTTAGTTATAGATATGATGGTGATGATGATGATGAGGATGAGTAGCCTACCTGGGTATGTCCCGTTGCCGGTGGCTGTCTCCCAGCTGATGTCCAGTCGAGCGTTGTCATTGGCCAGGCTGATTGGCCCAATGGGCGGAGTCTGTCCCCTCCTCACTGCTAGCTCTGCCTCTGTGTACAAGGACAAGGAAAACAGTGAAGGAGGATGTGTGTGTGTGTGCATGTGTGAGTTTTTGTCTGGTTCATGTGTATGTGTGCGTGTGTTACCTGTGTGGTCTGTTTCCATGGTGGTGTGGGTGTCTCTGAGCTGTGGACCGATGAGCATCAAGGTGTCCTCCACGGCGCCTAGCAACCCACTCACCTCCCAGCTGTTGCTTAGGATACCTTGAGACAGGAAACTGTCTATCTCTGTGAAGACATTCTACACACAGGAAGTGGAAACAGGTAAAAGGAAGTGAGTGAACGAGGTGCATATGTTTATATGCATGCATGATTGCACTGTGTGTGAGTGTGCATGCTTGTGTGTGTGTGTGTGTGTGTGTGTGTGTGTGTGTGTGTGTGTGTGTGTGTGTGTGTGTGTGTGTGTGTGTGTGTGTGTGTGTGTGTGTGTGTGTTTAACCTCCAGTAGGATCTCTCCAGTCAGTCTCCCTCTGGCTGCGTCCCCAGATTTACTTAACGCCAGACAGCTTTTCCTCATCAGAGACAGGAGACCAGCTAAACCTGGAACAGTCTGAGAGAGAGGAAATATATTGACATATATTATAGTCCCAGAAGATAGCACTTAAAAGTACTAATTAAAACACTTGTTTCTAAAGTGGTCTTAGAGAGAGAGAGAGACACACACAGAGAGAGAGAGAGAGAGAGAGAGAGACAGAGAGAGAGAGAGAGAGAGACACACACAGAGAGAGAGAGAGAGAGAGAGAGAGAGAGAGAGAGAGAGAGAGAGAGAGAGAGAGAGAGAGAGAGAGAGAGAGAGAGAGATATTTTAAAACTCATTATAAGATGCAAAAGTGAGTTGCAGTATTTGAAAATCAGTTATTTTAATGACTGCTCACTGCCATATTCTATAAATGTTCTGGATATTTCACTGACTGCTCACTGCCATATTCTATAAATGTTCTGGATATTTTACTGACTGCTCACTGCCATATTCTATAAATGTTCTGGTTATTTCACTGACTGCTCACTGCCATATTCTATAAATGTTCTGGATATTTCACTGACTGCTCACTGCCATATTCTATAAATGTTCTGGATATTTTACTGACTGCTCACTGCCATATTCTATAAATGTTCTGGTTATTTCACTGACTGCTCACTGCCATATTCTATAAATGTTCTGGATATTTCACTGACTGCTCACTGCCATATTCTATAAATGTTCTGGATATTTTACTGACTGCTCACTGCCATATTCTATAAATGTACTGGATATTTCACTGACTGCTCACTGCCATATTCTATAAATGTTCTGGATATTTGTCACGATTCCCACCGACGGTGGCGCCCCCTCCTGCTCGGGTGGCGCTCGGCGGTCGTTGTCACCGGCCTATTAGCTGCCACCGATTCCCTTTTGCTTTTCCCTTTTTTTATTTTGTGACACCTGTGGTCAGTTAGCCATTAGAGGGGCTATTTAGTTTAGCTGGCCCGCTCCTGTTCGTGAGGGATTAATGATTGTTTATTTGATAGACGGCTTATGTTCGTGTCGACGTTGTTTTGACGCCGTATGTATTTTCTCCCCTGTGTGTGGGAACCTTTGTTTTTTGTGGGAGTGTATATATTAAAAACACCACTACCCTGTGTTCGCTCCTTCCTGCGCCTCATTCCTCCTCCACGATCACCAAGTCGTTACAGAATCCCGCACCATAAGAAAAGGCATGGAATCAGCGGGAGCAGCGGCCACTCCTCTGCCCTCGATGGAGGAACGCGTACTCCACCACACGACAGTCCTCCATCGCATCGGATCGGCAATAGACCAGATGATGGAGAGGATGGACCGATGGGAGAGAAGTGGTATCCTCTCTCCACCTCCACCTCCCCCGATACAGCCATCTTCGACCCCCATGACGTCTGGCTCTGGCGCACTTCGTTTGGCGCTCCCGAGGGAATACGATGGGGCGGCGGCTGGGTGCCAGGGATTTTTGCTCCAGCTTGAGCTGTACCTGGCCACCGTCAGACCTGCTCCCACGGGGGAGGAGAGCGTGAGTGCCCTCGTTTCCTGCCTGACGGGCCGAGCTCTGGAGTGGGCTAATGCGGTCTGGAACGGTCCAGACTCAGCGAGGGACCACTACCCAGAGTTCACCCGCCGCTTTCGGGCCGTGTTCGACCACCCTCCGGAAGGAAGAGCGGCGGGTGAACGGCTGTTCCACCTCAGGCAGGAAACGAGGAGTGCCCAGGACTTCGCGCTGGAGTTCAGGACCTTGGCTGCTGGGGCGGGGTGGAACGACAGGGCCCTCATAGACCACTACCGCTGCAGTCTCCGGGCGGACGTCCACAGGGAGCTGGCCTGTCGGGACACAGCTCTGTCCCTGGACGAGCTCATAGATATGTCCATACGACTGGACAATTTGCTGGCTGCCCGAGGGCGTTCGGAGAGGGTCCTGCCCGTTCCACCCCCGTGCACCCCCGCCCCTACCCCTATGGAGGTGGGGGGGGCCGTGCAAAGGGGCACCGGAGGAAGTGGCTCCTCCTGCACCAGCTGTGGTCGGAGAGGACACACGGCCGACCGGTGCTGGAGGAGCCAGTCTGGGAGTCGAGATGGCAGGCAGAACACTTCTCGGTCACCTCAGGTGAGTCAGCACCAGATTCACCCAGGACCCCCTGTTGGTCACGTGTTTTTACCTGTTTTATTTTCTAACTTTTTTCCCTCTTCCCAGCATAGGGCGCTAGTCGATTCAGGCGCAGCTGGGAATTTTATGGACCGTGGACTTGCCATTAAGCTGGGCATTCCGCAGGTGCCGATAGATTCCCCTTTCCCTGTGCACTCCCTAGATAGCCGGCCATTAGGGTCAGGGTTGGTCAGGGAGTCTACGGTGCCACTGGACATGGTAACGCAGGGGAATCATAAGGAACGCATTAGTTTTTTCCTTATTGATTCGCCTGCGTTTCCGGTGGTGCTGGGGGTCCCCTGGCTGGCTGGTCACAATCCCCGTATTTCGTGGAAACAGGGGGTTCTCCTGGGGTGGTCAGAGGAGTGTTCAGGTAGGTGTCTAGGAGTTTCCATAGGTGCTACGTCGGTGGAGAGTCCAGACCAGGTGTCCACCGTGCGCATTCCCCCTGAATACGCCGATTTGGCGATCGCTTTTTGTAAAAAGAGGGCGACTAAATTACCACCTCATCGACAGGGGGATTGTGCGATAGATCTCCAGGTTGACGCTGCGCTTCCCAGGAGTCACGTGTACCCCTTGTCACAGGAGGAGACTGCGGCTATGGAGACATATGTCACGGAATCCCTGGGACAGGGCTACATTCGGCCCTCCATCTCACCCGCTTCCTCGAGTTTCTTTTTTGTGAAGAAAAAGGAGGGAGGTCTGCGTCCGTGCATTGATTACCGAGGTCTAAACGCTATTACGGTGGGGTTTAGTTACCCACTACCTCTCATCGCTACGGCGGTGGAATCATTTCACGGAGCACAGTTCTTCACAAAACTGGATCTCAGGAGCGCGTATAATCTGGTGCATATCAAGAAGGGAGACGAGTGGAAAACCGCCTTTAGTACCACATCAGGCCATTATGAGTACCTCGTCATGCCGTATGGGTTGAAAAATGCTCCAGCCGTCTTTCAATCCTTTGTTGACGAGATTCTCAGGGACCTGCATGGGCAGGGCGTGATAGTCTATATCGATGACATTCTGATATATTCCGCCACCCGCTCCGCGCATGTGTCCCTGGTGCGCAAGGTGCTTGGTAGACTGCTGGAGCATGACCTATACGTTAAGGCTGAGAAGTGTGAGTTTTCCAAACGAGCCGTCTCCTTTCTGGGTTATCGCATTTCCACCACGGGGGTGGTGATGGAGTGTGACCGCGTTAAGGCCGTGCGTAATTGGCCGACTCCAACCACGGTGAAGGAGGTGCAGCGGTTTTTAGGCTTTGCCAATTACTACCGGAGGTTTATCCGGGGTTTTGGCCAGGTAGCGTCTCCCATTACCTCACTGCTGAAGGGGGGGCCGGTGCGTTTGCGATGGTCGACGGAGGCGGACGGAGCCTTCAAGAAGTTGAAGACGCTGTTCACCGACGCACCCGTGTTGGCGCACCCGGACCCGTCTTTAGCGTTCGTAGTGGAGGTGGACGCGTCCGAGGCTAGGGTGGGTGCCGTGCTATCACAGCGCTCGGGTGTGCCTCTGACACTCCGCCCCTGCGCTTTCTTTTCGAAGAAGCTCAGTTCGGCGGAGCGTAACTACGATGTGGGGGACAGGGAGTTGCTAGCAGTGGTCAAAGCTTTGAGGGTGTGGCGGCACTGGCTTGAGGGGGCTAAACACCCCTTTCTCATCTGGACCGACCACCGAAACCTGGAGTACATCCGGGCAGCGAGGAGACTGAATCCGCGTCAGGCGAGGTGGGCCATGTTCTTCGCCCGGTTTAGGTTTACCATCTCCTATAGACCGGGTTCCCTGAATACTAGGGCCGACGCGCTGTCCCGTCTCTATGACACGGAGGACCGGCCCATCGATCCAACTCCCATCATTCCAGCGTCTAGGCTGGTGGCACCTGTGGTATGGGAGGTGGACGCGGACATCGAGCGGGCATTGGTGTTAGAACCTGCGCCTGCGCAGGTGCCCTTGGGGCGCATGTATGTGCCGCTCGGTGTTCGTGATCGTTTGATTCGGTGGGCGCACACGCTACCCACTGCGGGTCATCCTGGTGAGGCGAGGACAGTGCGGAGTCTAAGGGGGAAGTACTGGTGGCCCACCTTAGCTAAGGATGTGAGGTCCTATGTCTCTTCCTGTTCGGTGTGTGCCCAGAGTAAGGCTCCTAGGCATCGACCAAGAGGGAAGTTACAGCCCCTCCCCGTTCCACAACGACCATGGTCGCACCTGTCCATCGACTTCCTGACAGATCTTCCCCCCTCTCAGGGGAACACGGCGATTCTGGTGGTTGTGGATCGGTTCTCTAAGTCCTGCCGTCTCCTCCCATTGCCCGGTCTCCCTACGGCCCTGCAGACTGCGGAGGCCCTATTTACCCACGTCTTCCGGCACTACGGGGTGCCGGAGGACATTGTCTCTGATCGAGGTTCCCAGTTCACATCCAGGGTCTGGAAAGCGTTTATGGAGCGGCTGGGGGTCTCGGTCAGTTTGACCTCCGGTTATCACCCCGAGAGCAATGGGCAGGCGGAGAGGGTGAACCAGGAGGTGGGCAGGTTCCTGAGGTCGTATTGCCAGGACCGGCCAGGGGAGTGGGCGAGGTATATTCCCTGGGCTGAGTTAGCCCAGAACTCACTTCGCCACTCCTCTACTAACATATCACCCTTTCAGTGTGTGTTAGGTTACCAGCCGGTCCTGGCACCATGGCACCGGAGTCAGACCGAGGCTCCTGCGGTGGAGGACTGGGTCCAGCACTCCAAGGAGACCTGGAGAGCCGTCCAGGACTCACTAAAGGAGGCCAGTGCGCGGCAGAAGAGGAGTGCTGACCGCCACCGCAGTGAGGCGCCCGTGTTCACACCGGGAGACAGGGTCTGGCTCTCGACCCGGAACCTGCCCCTCCGCGTGCCCTGCCGGATGCTGGGGCCGCAGTGTGTGGGGCCCTTCAAAGTCCTGAGGAGGATAAACGAGGTGTGTTATCGGTTGCAACTCCCTTCCTATTACCGTATTAACCCCTCATTTCATGTGTCTCTCCTCAGGCCGGTGGTAGCTGGTCCCCTTGACGAAGATGAGGTGCCGGAGGTCCCTCCGCCCCCTCTGGACATCCGGGGGTCCCCGGCGTACAGCATACGGGCCATACTGGACTCGAGACGCCGGGCGAGGGGCCTACAGTACCTCGTTGACTGGGAGGGGTACGGCCCGGAGGAGAGGTGCTGGGTGCCGGCGGCGGACGTCCTGGACCCATCTATGGTGAGGGAGTTCCACCACCTCCGTCCGGATCGCCCTGCGCCTCGCCCTCCGGGTCGACCTCGAGGCCGGTGTCGGCGCGCTGCGGGAGCCGCGCGTCAGGAGGGGGGTACTGTCACGATTCCCACCGACGGTGGCGCCCCCTCCTGCTCGGGTGGCGCTCGGCGGTCGTTGTCACCGGCCTATTAGCTGCCACCGATTCCCCTTTGCTTTTCCCTTTTTTTATTTTGTGACACCTGTGGTCAGTTAGCCATTAGAGGGGCTATTTAGTTTAGCTGGCCCGCTCCTGTTCGTGCGGGATTAATGATTGTTTATTTGATAGACGGCTTATGTTCGTGTCGACGTTGTTTTGACGCCGTATGTATTTTCTCCCCTGTGTGTGGGAACCTTTGTTTTTTGTGGGAGTGTATATATTAAAAACACCACTACCCTGTGTTCGCTGCTTCCTGCGCCTCATTCCTCCTCCACGATCACCAAGTCGTTACAATATTTCACTGACTGCTCACTGCCATATTCTATAAATGTTCTGGATATTTCACTGACTGCTCACTGCCATATTCTATAAATGTTCTGGATATTTCACTGACTGCTCACTGCCATATCCCATGAATGTCACCCTAAAGTGTTAGTCATTATGAGTGACATCAGGTGTCAGGGTTTAGAACTCACCTGTCCAGGAGTCTGATCCTCTTTGACCTGGTCACAGGTCAGTACTGAAGGAAACACAAAACACTACTGTCACACCTGGATCGACACTACTCAGCACATACTGTACATATTACAAAACACGACTGTCACACCTGGATCGACACAACACATACATATTACAAAACACAACCATCACACCTGGATCAAAACTACACAGTACAACACAACAGAACATAACACAACAGGACACAACACAGTCACACCTACACAACAAAACAACACAATCCCACCTGCACAACAACACTACACAACATAACACAATATAACATACCACCATCACACCTGCACAACAATAGCAACCACACAACAGTACACAGCACAACACAATGAGAACTAACAACCATCACACGTGCATGTTATCTGCACCACAACACCACACCACAACACACACCATACCACAACACCACTACACATGCAAATGAAAACTGTCACATCCTTATCATGCTCATAGTAGATCCAAGTTGTTGCCATGGGTAACCATGTTTACCATCAGATACCAACTAACTAAGATACAAATCAAGACATGAGACAGAGAGGAAGTTGAGGTGGAGATTGAAACACCCAGAAACCCACAGCACACCAGTGCTGAAATGTTACCATGGTAACCATCCTAGCACGCATCCCAAATGACACCCTATTATATAGTTCCTTATGGGCCCTGGTCTAATGTAGTGCACTATATAGGGAATAGGGCCCTGGTCTAATGTAGTGCACTATATAGGGAATAGGGTCCTGGTCTAATGTAGTGCACTATATAGGGAATAGGGTACCATTTGAGCTCAACACTAGAAAGAGGAACAAGCCAGTGGAATAACGGTATCTACAGCAACAGAAGAAAGTCCCTACTGTAATATAAGCACCACACTCAGATCAGTTTACATAGTCCATTACTGATCATCATTATCCAGGCTTACACAGTACAACTGAACCTAGACCTGTCCTTATGGGGCGGTTTGCACAGCAGTGACTTCTGTTTGGGGAAGTAGAATTGGGAACAGTGAGGGAAGTAACCTCTGTTTGGGAAAGTACTATCGGGATCAGTGTACAACGTAAAACACCAAATAATGCATGCAGAGCAGAATTAGGCCGATACCAGCTAATTATGAAAATCCAGAAAAGAGCTGTTACATTCTACAACCACCTAAAAGGAAGTGATTCCCAAATCTTCCATAACAAAGCCATCACCTACAGAAAAATTAACCTGGAGAAGAGCCCCCTAAGCAAGCTGGTCCTGGGGCTCTGCTCACAAACACAAACAGACCCCACAGAGCCCCAGGACAGCAACACAATTAGACCCAACCAAATCATGAGAAAACAAAAAGGTAATTACTTGACACATTGGAAAGAATTTACAAAAAAACTGTGCAAACTAGAATAGCTATTTGCTATTTGAGAGTACACATTGGCAGAATACCTGACCACTGTGACTGAAATCTTTGACTATGTACAGACTCAGTGAGCATAGCCTTGCTAATGAGAAAGGCCGCCGTAGGCAGACCTGGCTCTTAAGAGAAGACAGGCTATGTGCACACTGCCCACAAAATGAGGTGGAAACTGAGCTGCACTTCCTAATTTATAGATGACCATGAACTGAGACCCTTGCATCACACACACACACACACACACACACACACACACAAATACTCACCAGTACACTGTCCAGAAAAGGTGAAGTTGACAGTCGTTGTGGATACGAACCCAGGAAGACACTGACAGTAGAAGCTCCCCTGTGTGTTGTAACACGTGGTATTACTTCCACAGGGTGGGGTACTGTCCCACTCTTTACACTCATCTGTATCATCACATTGTTTTCTTGTTTTGGCTATGAAGCCCAGGCCGCAATCCCTGGCCTCTAGGTTTCCCAGTAGACTGAAATGAAGACCTGTGAGGAGAGAGGGAGAGAGTTATTTAACCAGACAACCACTTTAAGCTTAGGCTCTTTTAAGACAATGTGTACATCCCAAATGACACCATATTCCCTATATAGTGCACCATTAGTCAAAAGTAGTTCACTGTAGGGAATAGGGTGCATTTGGGACACATTCAATATATCAATTAGTGATAGCCATGGGATATTGGCCTACTAGTAATACTAAGCCTGTTATTGGTCCAGAATGTATTCTTTCTGATGTCACAGTGTAAAGTGTTCCAACAAGAGGGAACCTATCAACATAACCATGTGGGATTGTTACTCAACATCACAATAATTTATGGCTTAAAGCCATCAGATTGAACTCTGGACTTATTTTTATTCTTCCCCATTCAAGGACTGATTTAGGAACTCTCATTTTCATTGCAAAGGGAATTTCGTTTGGAGTAAAACGTTTCTGTTACTAAACATTTTGCAACTGTTTACAACTGCTTGCTACAGTTTTCATCTGAATGAACAGTCCTACTACCAGGGATGGAATTTACGGATTACGGACACTTGTTAGCCGGGCTGGTAGATTATTACTAGCCCGGGTCCAAAACATGTGCCGTGAAATATTTAAAAATACAAAATGTCACAGACGGGCTAGTTAGGCATATTTTCTACTATCCATATCTGACAAATACTAGCCTTGGACTAGCTTCATTCCCATCCCTGCCTACACCACAGTACTCTGGACCTCGTTGGGATGCAAAAAAGGTTCTCCTTTACAATTTGTGCATCCCAAATGGCAGTCTATTTAATAGGCTACTGTACTATAGGCCCATGGTGTCACGTCCTGATCATGGTAAGTTGTTATTTTCTATGGTGAGTAGGTCAGGGCGTGACAGGGGGTGTTTGTATTTCTATGTTTAGTTTCTAGTTTTGTATTTCTAGGTTGGTGTTTCTTTGGCATGACCTCCAATTAGAGGCAGCCGGTTGCCGTTGTCTCTAATTGGAGGCCACATTTAAGTTGATGTTTGTCCCACTTGTGTTTTGTGGGTGATTATATTTTGAGTAGTGTGTTTTTCTTCTCTGCGTCACAGTTTGTTGTTTTTGTGTTTCAAGTATTTAAGTGTATTGCATTCAGTTTCACAAATATAATATGTGGAACTACATAAATGCTGCATCTTGGTCTGCTCCTTCAGACAACCGTGACACATGGGTATAATCACCAGTAAAATACTTGTTCTCCACATTGCATATATTTGATTATCTTCGTGGTGCCTAATTGTCCTGAATTTACCAATTTCACTCCATATCTCCCTAAATGTGTGCTGCCATCTGGGATTGCGAGGTAATCTGCCCCTAAAGGTTTACTACCATCTGGGATTATGCTGTAATCTGTCCCTAAAACTGTGCTGCCACCTGGGATTATGCAGTAATCTGTCGCTAAAGGTGTGCTGCCACCTGGGATTATGCGGTAATCTCTTGTAGCAACTACTACTGAGTATCTGGACTAGTGAGTGAGTTTCAGAAAATGTGTATTTAAACATTTATTTCACCATAGTTCACACATTTAATAACCCGTACCGACTGGTAAAACATTCAGGATTATAGACTTGCCTTTGGTGACGGGAGAAGTTTCTGGGAAACAGCTAAACCAGAAGGTTGGGATGTGGCCTTCAGCGACGTGAGCGAAGAGGCTGCTGTTGTGTTTTGATTAATTTCACATTCAAGTTAATGATTCTTAAGCATCTGGTTTATGGAACTTTATTCAATAGCTCATTTACAAGTTCCGCTAATTACTATTCATTTTATAGTTGTTAAAAGTCGCTAATTAGTCACTTCAGAAATGTAATGTTGGAGGCTTTGGTTAGGTTCTCTGTATTTGTTATTTTGAGAAAAAAGATTCAAGAGCTCAGTGTTAATTTGAGTTAATTATATTGGAATTTTGCTCTATGTTAATTAATTTACATATTATGCTGATTCAGTTATTAATATTTTTCCATTAATTATTAGGGTCAAATTGTGATATGCTGAATTTTAGAGAAATAACATCACCTCTCTGGTTAATACTCATAAGTGCTCACCACCTTTGATTTCTTCACATTTCATTGTGCTAAGAAGGTGTTAAGTTTGTCTGGAAGCAAGACGTGTCTGGTTTTCTTTTTGTAGTCTGTGATTTCCTGTAGACCCTGCCACATATGTCTCATGTCTGAGCTGTTGAATTGCGACTCCACTTTGTCCCTGTACCGACATTTAGCTTGTTTGATTGCCTTGGGGAGGGAATAACTACACTGTTAATATTTGGCCATATTCCCAGTCATCTTTCCATGTTTAAATGCGGTGGATGATGATGATCCTTTTAATTTTTATTTGTTTTACTTATTTTACCAGGTAAATCGCCTGAGAACATTCTCATTTACAGCAACGGCCTGGGGAATAGTTACAGGGGAGAGGAGGTGGCATGAATGATGATGCTAATGATGATGATAGTAATGATGATGGTGATGATGATGATGATGATGATAGTGATGATGATGATGATGATGATGACGATGACGATAGTAGTGATGACGATGATGATAGTAGTGATGATGATGATGATAGTAGTGATGATGGTGATGACGATAGTAGTGATGATGATGATGATGATAGTAGTGATGATGATGATGATGATGGTGATGATGATAGTGATGATGATAGTAGTGATGATGATAGTAGTGATGATGATAGTGATGATGATAGTGATGATGATAGTGATGATGATTAGTATTATTAGTGAGGCTGGTGTGAGGATATCGGGGGTGTTACTGGTATTATTTCTGATGTCACACTGTCATTTATTCCCAACAAGGTGGAGCCTATCAACATGTGGGATTCTCAATATTCTAATGATCTCAAAACTGTTCCCAATCTAGAGATATTATAGCTAAGTAACTAAACTGAAGTATAGTAGAGAAGACAGAGATATTATAGCTAGGTTACTAAACTGAAGTATAGTAGAGAAGACAGAGATATTATAGCTAGGTTACTAAACTGAAGTATAGTAGAGAAGACAGAGATATTATAGCTAGGTTACTAAACTGAAGTATAGTAGAGAAGACAGAGATATTATAGCTAGGTTACTAAACTGAAGTACAGTAGAGAAGACAGAGATATTATAGCTAGGTTACTAAACTGAAGTATAGTAGAGAAGACAGAGATATTATAGCTTGGTTACTAAACTGAAGTATAGTAGTGAAGACAGAGATATTATAGCTAGGTTACTAAACTGAAGTATAGTAGAGAAGACAGAGATATTATAGCTAGGTTACTAAACTGAAGTACAGTAGAGAAGACAGAGATATTATAACTAGGTTACTAAACTGAAGTATAGTAGAGAAGACAGGGATATTATAGCTAGGTTACTAAACTGAAGTATAGTACAGAAGACAGAGATATTATAACTAGGTTACTAAACTGAAGTATAGTAGAGAAGACAGAGATATTATAGCTAGGTTACTAAACTGAAGTATAGTAGAGAAGACAGAGATATTATAGCTAGGTTACTAAACTGAAGTATAGTAGAGAAGACAGAGATATTATAGCTACGTTACTAAACTGAAGTATAGTAGAGAAGACAGAGATATTATAGCTAGGTTACTAAACTGAAGTATAGTAGAGAAGACAGAGATATTATAGCTTGGTTACTAAACTGAAGTACAGTAGAGAAGACAGAGATATTATAACTAGGTTACTAAACTGAAGTATAGTACAGAAGACAGAGATATTATAACTAGGTTACTAAACTGAAGTATAGTAGAGAAGACAGAGATATTATAGCTAGGTTACTAAACTGAAGTATAGTAGAGAAGACAGAGATATTATAGCTAGGTTACTAAACTGAAGTATAGTAGAGAAGACAGAGATATTATAACTAGGTTACTAAACTGAAGTATAGTAGAGAAGACAGGGATATTATAGCTAGGTTACTAAACTGAAGTATAGTACAGAAGACAGAGATATTATAACTAGGTTACTAAACTGAAGTATAGTAGAGAAGACAGAGATATTATAGCTAGGTTACTAAACTGAAGTATAGTAGAGAAGACAGAGATATTATAGCTAGGTTACTAAACTGAAGTATAGTAGAGAAGACAGAGATATTATAGCTACGTTACTAAACTGAAGTATAGTAGAGAAGACAGAGATATTATAGCTAGGTTACTAAACTGAAGTATAGTAGAGAAGACAGAGATATTATAGCTTGGTTACTAAACTGAAGTATAGTAGAGAAGACAGAGATATTATAACTAGGTTACTAAACTGAAGTATAGTAGAGAAGACAGAGATATTATAACTAGGTTACTAAACTGAAGTACAGTAGAGAAGACAGAGATATTATAGCTTGGTTACTAAACTGAAGTATAGTAGAGAAGACAGAGATATTATAACTAGGTTACTAAACTGAAGTATAGTACAGAAGACAGAGATATTATAGCTAGGTTACTAAACTGAAGTTTAGTAGAGAAGACAGAGATATTATAGCTAGGTTACTAAACTGAAGTATAGTAGAGAAGACAGGGATATTATAGCTAGGTTACTAAACTGAAGTATAGTAGAGAAGACAGAGATATTATAGCTAGGTTACTAAACTGAAGTATAGTAGAGAAGACAGAGATATTATAACTACGTTACTAAACTGAAGTATAGGAGAGAAGACAGAGATATTATAGCTAGGTTACTAAACTGAAGTATAGTAGAGAAGACAGAGATATTATAGCTAGGTTACTAAACTGAAGTATAGTAGAGAAGACAGAGATATTATAACTAGGTTACTAAACTGAAGTACAGTAGAGAAGACAGAGATATTATAGCTAGGTTACTAAACTGAAGTATAGTACAGAAGACAGAGATATTATAACTAGGTTACTAAACTGAAGTATAGTACAGAAGACAGAGATATTATAACTAGGTTACTAAACTGAAGTACAGTAGAGAAGACAGAGATATTATAGCTAGGTTACTAAACTGAAGTATAGTACAGAAGACAGAGATATTATAACTAGGTTACTAAACTGAAGTATAGTAGAGAAGACAGAGATATTATAGCTAGGTTACTAAACTGAAGTATAGTAGAGAAGACAGAGATATTATAGCTAGGTTACTAAACTGAAGTATAGTAGAGAAGAC
Organism: Salmo trutta; assembly: GCF_901001165.1. Classification (NCBI taxonomy): domain Eukaryota; kingdom Metazoa; phylum Chordata; class Actinopteri; order Salmoniformes; family Salmonidae; genus Salmo; species Salmo trutta. The sequence continues at coordinate 23,359,077 of NC_042994.1, forward strand.
AGAGATATTATAGCTACGTTACTAAACTGAAGTATAGTAGAGAAGACAGAGATATTATAGCTAGGTTACTAAACTGAAGTATAGTAGAGAAGACAGAGATATTATAGCTAGGTTACTAAACTGAAGTATAGGAGAGAAGACAGAGATATTATAGCTTGGTTACTAAACATAAAGGGGAATATCACTCAAACTATATTTTGGTATTTGTTTCATTATGTTGTGCATGTCAGCAGTGAAGTTGTCAAGATATTGATAGCCATGAAATATCATGATAATTCATGTGTATCACTGAACTCAGAATGAGTCCATGCAACTTACTATGTGACTTGTTATTAAGCACATTTTTACTCCTGAACTTATGTAGGCTTGACATAACAAAGGGTTGACTACTTATTGCCTCAAGACATTTCAGATTTTCATTTAAAACGTGTATGTTCTACAACAAAAAAGCACTTTGACATTATGGGATATTGTGTGTAGGTAAGTAACACAAAATCTACATTAATACATTTTAAATTCAGGCTGTAACACAACAAAATGTGGAAAAGTGAAGGGTTGAGAATACTTTCTGAAGACTCCGTATGTCTTTAAAAATCTGTATTTGTCATCGACCAACTTCATTCCCTTTGGGGGACAAAAGATGACAAATGCAGCTTTGTAAAGACATACAGAGACTTCAGAAGGTATTAACAATCCTTTACTTTTTCCACATTTTGTTGTGTTACAGCCTGAATTTAAAATTGAATAAATTTGTATCATTACAGACTGTGTATATAGACAGTTTTAGTGTGTGTAGACAGTTTTAGTGTGTATAGACAGTTTTAGTGTGTATAGACAGTTTTAGTGTGTCTATAAAACATTTTGTGTGTATAGACAGTTTTAGTGTGTATATAATTTTTTTGTGTGTAATAAGACAGTTTTAGTGTATGTAGACAATTTCAGTGTGTATAGACAGTTTGAGTGTGTATAGACAGTTTTAGTGGGTATAGACAATTTCAGTGGGTATAGACAATTTCAGTGTGTATAGACAGTTTCAGTGTGTATAGACAATTTCAGTGTGTATAGACAGTTTGTGTGTATAGACAGTTTGTGTGTATAGAGAGTTTCAGTATGTATAGACAATTTCAGTGTGTATAGACAATTTCAGTGTGTATAGACAGTTTTAGTGTGTCTATAAAACATTTTGTGTGTAGTAAGACAGTTTTAGTGTGTATATAATTTTTTTGTGTGTAATAAGACAGTTTTAGTGTATGTAGACAATTTCAGTGTGTATAGACAGTTTTAGTGTGTATAGAGTTTGTGTGTATAGACCATTTTAGTGTGTATAGACAGTTTTAGTGCATATAGACAGTTTTAGTGGGTATAGACAGTTTTAGTGTATATATAATTTTTTTGTGTGTATAAACAGTTTTAGTGTTTGTAGACAATTTCGGTGTGTATAGACAGTTTTTGTGTGTAAATAGAAAGTTTTAGTGAATATAGACCATTTTAGTGTGTAAGGACAGTTTTAGTGTGTTTATAGTTAGTATGTCATAATGTATTTTGGTAAATGTCCAATACAGCTGTTTTTATCTCAATATCAAATTATTTTTGTGTAATCATGAAGTACTTTACTGTTATTGTTTTTAATCAAAATGGTCCAAAAGGAATCAAATTCAAATAAATAGCCTGGCTCTCATAATTTTTGTTTTGTTTTATCGTGACCTCTGGTTTGCTTTATATTAGGAATTTGAAAAGATTTATACTTTTACTTTTGATACTTAGGTATGTGTTAGCAATTACATTTTCTTTTGATACGTACTGTCAAGCGATGAGTGTAGCTGGTGCAAGTCAGGCGTAGGAGAGCAGAGATGAGTGAACAAAGAAGCACTTTACATAGGCAATAGTGAGAACAGAACGCAACCGCGTCACAAAAACAAATGCCCAAAGAACAAGTGAGGCAGCACAAAGTACAACAACCAAGTACAAAGTACCGGCTGCCACCAATCACGGGTACAAATAAAACCTGGCGCAACCCAGCGTGCCAATCTAGACAATAAACAATACCCCACACAGACATGAAGGGAACAGAGGGCTAAATACACATAGTAATCAAGAGGAGATGTAAACCAGGTGTGTGGAAAACAAGACAAAACAAATGGAAAAATGAAAGGTGGAGCGGCGATGGCTAGAAGACCGGTGACGTCGACCGCCGAACGCCGCCCGAACAAGGAGAGGGACCAACTTCGGCGGAAGTCGTGACACGTACTTAATTAACTATATTTAAAACAAATTACTTTTAGAATGGTCACTCAAGTGGTATTTTACTGGGTGACTTTCCTTTTTCATTTTCTACCAGGTATCGGACTTTCACTCAGTCAGGTATCTTTACTATCTTTACTTTTACTCAAGTATGACAATTGGATAATCTTTCCACCATCTTCAATTCCCCATCTGAATGGCACACATACACAATTCCTGTCTCAAGGCTCAAAAAACCTTTGACCTGTCTCCTCTTCTTCATCTACACTCATTGAAGTGGATTTAACCAGTGACATCAATAAGAGATCAAAGCTTTCACCTGGTCAGTCTGTCACGGAAAGAACAAGTGTTCATAATGTTTTGTGCACTCAGTGTAAATCTAAAACACAGGGAAATACAATGACTGCACTGGGATTTTCAGTTAAATTAGTTAGTATCTTAATATCTGTTAGCTACTATGTTATGTTCTAAGTTAGTATGTTATGTTATAAGTTAGCATGTTATGTTATGCTATAAGTTAGTATGTTATGGTATGCTATAAGTTAGTATGTTATGCTCTAAGTTAGTATGTTATGTTATGCTATAAGTTAGTATGTTATGTAATGCTCTAAGTTAGTATGTTATGTTATGCTCTAAGTTAGTATGTTATGTTATGCTCTAAGTTAGTATGTTATGTTATGCTCTAAGTTAGTATGTTATGTTATAAGTTAGTATATGTAAAGTTATGCTCTAAGTTAGTATGTTATGTTATAAGTTAGTATGTTATGTTATGCTATAAGTTAGTATATGTAAAGTTATGCTCTAAGTTAGTATGTTATGCTATAAGTTAGTATGTTATGTTATGCTATAAGTTAGTATGTTATGCTTTAAGTTAGCATGTTATGTTATGCTATAAGTTAGTATGTTATGTTATGCTATAAGTTAGTATGTTATGTAATGCTCTAAGTTAGTATGTTATGTTATGCTATAAGTTAGTATGTTATGGTATGTTATGTTATGCTCTAAGTTAGTATGTTATGTTATGCTATAAGTTAGTATGTTATGTTATGCTATAAGTTAGTATATGTAAAGTTATGCTCTAAGTT